>NW_027671821.1:0-178927 GCF_964165515.1 Mesoplodon bidens
TATAAGATATTCAATGCATTTAGTTATATATTTAAAAAAGCAGTCTTGTAGACTATTATTTTAAAATCTGCTTGCTATTTTGTAATCTGCTTGGGTTGATGGTGGAATGCTTTTTTTTTTTTTTCAGTACGTGGGCCTCTCCCTGTTGTGGAGTCTCCCGTTACGGAGCACAGGCTCCCAACCCGCATGCTCAGTGGCCATGGCTCACGGGCCTAGCCGCTCCGCGGCATGTGGGATCTTCCCGGACCGAGTCACGAACCCGTGTCCCCTGCATTGGCAGGCAGGCTCTCAACCACTGCTCCACCAGGGAAGCCCGGTACACTTTTGTTTTAATTATGCAGTTGGCTCTATTGTGTTGATTTACATTTTATTTGTAAATCTCAACTGCTTTGGATTATGATGTGTTTACAAGGCTACACAGATAATCTGGAAGGGAAAATGAAGTAATACAAATGACAGAAAAAGTTTTATAATAATGAAATTTTCTTGGCAAGCAGCAACCTTTTCTCAAAGTCAGTCTTTTAATATAATTTGCTTGCTTCCTAAATATGGCTTTCTTGTTTGTTCTTATCTTTATTGATTAGTGAGCATGTTAGATGACTTGGGAGGAATCTCACTGTCTTCAACAAATAATTTGGCATTATTGATCCAGAATGCTGACAATTCTCAAAAATGGGTCAGGAAAATCAAAGTAATAGATGGAAAAAAATCTCAATTTTAGCTGTTGATATAACTTTTCTTAAATTTAGGGTGTTTTTTATAATTTAAGTTACTAAAACAGATGGTGGAAGGTCCACCAAGATATTTATTTTATGTATTTAAAGCATTTTACTTTGCTGTATTGAATTCCATTCATTCTGGAATTTAGGAGCATTTACCTCTTTATGAAAGAGACTATTGAAAGTAGAAAATGATTGATGACCTTCGCTTCCAGTATTCTTCTCAATAGACTTAGGCTCTCTTCTAATGCTTCTTGCATACTAAGTAATTGTATAAGGTTTAGAGAATAATTTAGGTCTGTCTGAACTTTAAGCACAGTACACTAAATAAAGCTTTTTCACTTTGCAGAATATTTTACATGTGTGTCCCATAGATTCATCAGAGATTCTAGTTTTGGATAAAGGCAAGTACATTTAAGGACAATACAGCATCCCTGTCTGTGACATTGGCATTCGAATGAGAAGTGAATTTGGTTCACGACGGTTCTTGGAATGCTTGGCATTTAGGTTATTTTAGGTCAACTCTTTGGGCAATTCAATTAGAGTATTTATTGAATGGTTTTCGTGAGCTGAATGGTTGTCATGTCATGTCATAGATGGTCTAAAACATGACTCTTATTTCTAAAATAGTTGTGTTGGTCAGATAAGGCATCTTACATGAAGTATGTAATCCAAGATAATGATGCATGAGTAAGAGGCAGATCATTCTCGAGGAAGTAATTTTGGTTTTGAGAGAGGCATTCTTAGGGAAATAGGCCTTGCAGTGCTCATTTAGAGCTGGGCAGGATTGAGGTCCAGAGAGAGGAGGGAAAGGATATTTGGGTAGAGGGAAGGGCATTGGCAGAGCCTCAGAGGCCTGACGGTTCCTGGGGCCTGTGTGGGAATGGTGGGAAAGTTGGGCTGCAGTCAGCCTGTGGGTGGCCTGGACGTTGGGTAATGAGCGTGGCCGTCAGTTTATGGGTGCCCTCTGTAGAGTTGTCTGTAACTTGCTTCCTCCCTGAGGAAGTGTGACACGCTTCTGCTAGCTGCAGTGTCTTCCCCACAGCTGTGCTGTCCATTGAGGAGAAGGGGGCCTGCTCTGCCATGGATTCCTTACTCCTCAGGGTATGGCGTGTGAGTTATTTTAATAATGTATCAATCTGCCTTTTCTTTCTTTTGTCACAATGCATTTGCTTTCTAAAGTGGTCTTGTTTTCAGGATAATAATTGGGTTTCCACAGGGAAAATCATAATGTATGAGGCAAATTACTGACTAAAGGCAAATTTCTGACTTAAAAACATGAATCTCTAATTTGTTTCTAGTAGTTCTTCTTTTGTTTAAATTTTTGTTTTGTTAGTTATGTATAGAAACTTAAGGATAGTAATTTCTGCTCAGGTGGATAGTGGTACTGTTTAGCACAGCTCATTGGTCTTCTGAAACTTTTACAAATGCAGTCTGATTCATTCCGGCCAAGTTAATTATGAGGTACATATTTTTTTCCCTTATGGAGACAAATGTAAAAGACAGAGATACAGAAATCATCTCCAGTTTAGATTGAAGAAATTTTAGTTACTACTGTTTGTTCCTGCTATTTGATCAGAGTTTATTTTTATTTTTTGAAGTCTGTCTCTAATCAAATAAGATTTAATGTTTTAGAAGTAAAAGAGCACCATGACTAAATTAATAAGAAAAGTTAATTTAAGGACAAGAATTGATTTTAAAAAATATAAAAGTACATTTCATGACTTGATTTCAAGATGATCTGGTGGTATTCTTATACTGCTGCAGAAGGATGTCCACAGTGGGACGAGAATGAGGCTTAAAAATCACCACCCTTATTATCTATGACTGAACATGTCTTAGTCCAGGCCAGTGTGCCTACCACCTCTGTGGTACACTGTTGATTTCATTTTTCTTCCAGTATTTACTTTTGGTCCTGGACCAATTATCTAGCTGTGATGGGATTCTCCAAAAGTATCCTACATTTTGTACTTAGTGAACTAGTGATTGTTCTGTTTGCAGACATTCTTTCTGAGGCTCTACACTTGCCTCGAAAACCTACATTTGCAGAAAGGGAAATGTATAGGTTTTCCTTTTAAATGTATTTATTTTTGTTTATATTTTATTTATTTTTGGCTGTGTTGGGTCTTCGTTTCTGTGCGAGGGCCTTCTCTAGTTGCGGCGAGCAGGGGCCACTCCTCATCGTTGTTCGTGGGCCTCTCACTGCCGTGGCGCCTCTTGTTGCAGAGCACAGGCTCCAGAAGCGCAGGCTCAGTAGTTGTGGCTCCCGGGCTTAGTTGCACTGCAGCATGTGGGATCTTCCCGGACCAGGGCTCAAATCCGTGTCCCCTGCACTGGCAGGCGGATTCTTAACCTCTGCCCCGCCCGTTATTCTTTTTTTTTAAATATTTCCTCATTTGTGTTTATGTGATGATGCCTTTATTTATTTTTTTATTATTGTTTATATTTGGCTGAGTTGAGTCTGTGTTGCTGCGCGCAGGCTTTCCCTAGTTGTGGCAAGTGGGGGCTACTCTTTGTTGTGGTGCGCGGACTTCTCATTGTGGTGGCTTCTCTTGTTGCGGAGCGTGGGCTCTAAGAGTGCGGGCTTCAGTAATTGCAGCACCTGGGCTCCGTATTTGCGGCACACAGGCACTAGAGTGCGCGGGCTTCATTAGTTGCAGCGTGTGGCCTCAGTTGTTGTGGCTGGCGGGCTCTAGAGCGCAGGCTCAGTAGTTGTGATGTACGGGCTTACTTGCTCTGCGGCATGTGGGATCTTCCCGGACCAGGGCTGGAACCCGTGTCCCCTGCATTGGCAGACGGATTCTTAACTAGTGCACCACCAGGAAAGTCCCAGACTTTCCTTTTCTTAATGACAATTTTGAAGAGTCCTGGTTCACATATTTCATAGACTGTCCTTCAACTTGGCTTTGTGTGATGTTCTCCTCATGACTGGAGTGGAGTTAGGGTTTTGGGGAAGGAGATGTTTACTTTTAATATTCGGTTTCAACTCTGTCTCTTGGCTTTTTATATAAGATATTCAATGCATTTAGTTATATATTTAAAAAGCAGGCTTGTAGACTATTATTTTAAAATCTGCTTGCTATTTTGTAATCTGCTTGGGTTGATGGTGGAATGTTTTTTTTTTTTTTTTCAGTACGTGGGCCTCTCCCAGTTGTGGAGTCTCCCGTTCCGGAGCACAGGCTCCCAACCCGCATGCTCAGTGGCCATGGCTCACGGGCCTAGCCGCTCCGCGGCATGTGGGATCTTCCCGGACCGAGTCACGAACCCGTGTCCCCTGCATTGGCAGGCAGGCTCTCAACCACTGCTCCACCAGGGAAGCCCGTTACACTTTTGTTTTAATTATGCAGTTGGCTCTATTGTGTTGATTTACATTTTATTGGTAAATCTCAACTGCTTTGGATTATGATGTGTTTACAAGGCTACACAGATAATCTGGAAGGGAAAATGAAGTAATACAAATGACAGAAAATGTTTTATAATAATAAAATTTTCTTGGCAAGCAGCAACCTTTTCTCAAAGTCAGTCTTTTAATATAATTTGCTTGCTTCATAAATATGGCTTTCTTGTTTGTTCTTATCTTTATTGATTAGTGAGCATGTTAGATGACTTTGAAGGAATCTCACTGTCTTCAAGAAATAATTTGGCATTTTTGATCCGGAATGCTGACAATTCTCAAAAATGGGTCAGGAAAATCAAAGTAATAGATGGAAAAAAATCTCAATTTTAGCTGTTGATACAACTTTTCTTAAGTTTAGGGTGTGTTTTATAATTTACGTTACTAAAACAGATGGTGGAAGGTCCACCAATATATTTATTTTATGTTTTTAAAGCATTTTACTTTGCTGTATTGAATTCAATTCATTCTGGAATTTAGGAGAATTTACCTCTTTATGAAAGAGATTATTGAAAGTAGAAAATGATTGATGACCTTCGCTTCCAGTATTCTTCTCAATAGACTTAGTCTCTCTTCTAATGCTTCCTGTATACTCAGTAATTGTATAAGGTTTAGAGAAAAATGCAGGTCTGGCTGAACATTAAGCACAGTACACTAAATAAAGCTTTTTTACTTTGCAGAATATTTTACATGTGTGTCCCATAGATTCATCAGAGATTCTAGTTTTGGATAAAGGCAAGTACATTTAAGGACAATACAACATCCCTGTCTATGACATTGGCATTCGAATGAGAAGTGAATTTGGTTCAGGACGGTTCTTGGAATGCTTGGCATTTAGGTTATTTTAGGTCAACTCTTTGGGCAATTCAATTAGAGTATTTATTGAATGGTTTTCGTGAGCTGAATGGTTGTCATGTCATGTCATAGATGGTCTAAAACATGACTCTTATTTCTACAATAGTTGTGTTGGTCAGATAAGGCATCTTACCTGATGTATTTAATCCAAGATAATGATGCATGAGTAAGAGGCAGATCATTCTCGAGGAAGTAATTTTGGTTTTGAGAGAGGCATTCTTAGGGAAATAGGCCTTGCAGTGCTCATTTAGAGCTGGGCAGGATTGAGGTCCAGAGAGAGGAGGGAAAGGATATTTGGGTGGAGGGAAGGGCATTGGCAGAGCCTCAGAGGCCTGACGGTTCCTGGGGCCTGTGTGGGAATGGTGGGAAAGTTGGGCTGCAGTCAGCCTGTGGGTGGCCTGGACGTTGGGTAATGAGCGTGGCCGTCAGTTTATGGGTGCCCTCTGTAGAGTTGTCTGTAACTTGCTTCCTCCCTGAGGAAGTGTGACACGCTTCTGCTAGCTGCAGTGTCTTCCCCACAGCTGTGCTGTCCATTGAGGAGAAGGGGGCCTGCTCTGCCATGGCTTCCTTACTCCTCAGGGTATGGCGTGTGAGTTATTTTAATAATGTATCAATCTGCCTTTTCTTTCTTTTGTCACAATGCATTTGCTTTCTAAAGTGGTCTTGTTTTCAGGATAATAATTGGGTTTCCACAGGGAAAATCATAATGTATGAGGCAAATTACTGACTAAAGGCAAATTTCTGACTTAAAAACATGAATCTCTAATTTGTTTCTAGTAGTTCTTCTTTTGTTTAAATTTTTGTTTTGTTAGTTATGTATAGAAACTTAAGGATAGTAATTTCTGCTCAGGTGGATAGTGGTACTGTTTAGCACAGCTCATTGGTCTTCTGAAACTTTTACAAATGCAGTCTGATTCATTCCGGCCAAGTTAATTATGAGGTATATATTTTTTTCCCCTAATGGAGACAAATGTAAAAGACAGAGATACAGAAATCATCTCCAGTTTAGATTGAAGAAATTTTAGTTACTACTGTTTGTTCCTGCTATTTGATCAGAGTTTATTTTTATTTTTTGAAGTCTGTCTCTAATCAAATAAGATTTAATGTTTTAGAAGTAAAAGAGCACCATGACTAAACTGATAAGAAAAGTTAATTTAAGGACAAGAATTGATTTTTAAAAATATAAAAGTACATTTCATGACTTGATTTCAAGATGATCTTGTGGTATCCTTATACTGCTGCAGAGGGAAGTCCACAGTGGGACGAGAATGATGCTTAAAAATCACCACCCTTATTATCTATGACTGAACATGTCTTATTCCAGGCCAGTGTGCCTACCACCTCTGTGGTACACTGTTGATTTCATTTTTCTTCCAGTATTTACTTTTGGTCCTGGACCAATTATCTAGCTGTGATGGGATTCTCCAAAATTATCCTACATTTTGTACTTAGTGAACTAGTGATTGTTCTGTTTGCAGACATTCTTTCTGAGGCTCTACTCTTGCCTCGAAAACCTACATTTGCAGAAAGGGAAATGTATAGGTTTTCCTTTTAAATGTATTTATTTTTATTTATATTTTATTTATTTTTGGCTGTGTTGGGTCTTCGTTTCTGTGCGGGGGCCTTCTCTAGTTGCGGCGAGCAGGGGCCACTCCTCATCGTGGTTCGAGGGCCTCTCAGTGCCGTGGCGCCTCTTGTTGTGGAGCACAGGCTCCAGAAGCGCAGGCTCAGTAGTTGTGGCTCCCGGGCTTAGTTGCACTGCAGCATGTGGGATCTTCCCGGACCAGGGCTCAAATCCGTGTCCCCTGCACTGGCAGGCGGATTCTTAACCACTGCCCAGCCCGTTATTCTTTTTTTTAAAAAAATATTTCCTCATTTGTGTTTATGTGATGATGCCTTTATTTATTTTTTTATTATTGTTTATATTTGGCTGAGTTGAGTCTCTTTTGCTGCGCGCAGGCTTTCCCTAGTTGTGGCAAGTGGGGGCTAATCTTTGTTGTGGTGTGCGGACTTCTCATTGTGGTGGCTTCTCTTGTTGCGGAGCGTGGGCTCTAAGAGTGCGGGCTTCAGTAATTGCAGCACCTGGGCTCAGTATTTGCGGCACACAGGCCCTAGAGTGCGCGGCCTTCATTAGTTGCAGCGTGTGGCCTCAGTTGTTGTGGCTGGTGGGCTCTAGAGCGCAGGCTCAGTAGTTGTGATGTACGGGCTTACTTGCTCTGCGGCACGTGGGATCTTCCCGGACCAGGGCTGGAACCCGTGTCTCCTGCATTGGCAGACGGATTCTTAACTAGTGCACCACCAGGAAAGTCCCAGACTTTCCTTTTCTTAATGACAATTTTGAAGAGTCCTGGTTCACATATTTCATAGACTGTCCTTCAACTTGGCTTTGTGTGATGTTCTCCTCATGACCATAGTGGAGTTAGGGTTTTGGGGAAGGAGATGTTTACTTTTAATATTCAGTTTCAACTCTGTCTCTTGGCTTTTTATATAAGATATTCAATGCATTTAGTTATATATTTAAAAAAGCAGGCTTGTAGACTATTATTTTAAAATCTGCTTGCTATTTTGTAATCTGCTTGGGTTGATGGTGGAATGTTTTTTTTTTTTTTTTCAGTACGTGGGCCTCTCCCTGTTGTGGAGTCTCCCGTTCCGGAGCACAGGCTCCCAACCCTCATGCTCAGTGGCCATGGCTCACGGGCCTAGCCGCTCCGCGGCATGTGGGATCTTCCCGGACCGAGTCACGAACCCGTGTCCCCTGCATTGGCAGGCAGGGTCTCAACCACTGCTCCACCAGGCAAGCCCGTTACACTTTTGTTTTAATTATGCAGTTGGCTCTATTGTGTTGATTTACATTTTATTGGTAAATCTCAACTGCTTTGGATTATGATGTGTTTACAAGGCTACACAGATAATCTGGAAGGGAAAATGAAGTAATACAAATGACAGAAAATGTTTTATAATAATAAAATTTTCTTGGCAAGCAGCAACCTTTTCTCAAAGTCAGTCTTTTAATATAATTTGCTTGCTTCATAAATATGGCTTTCTTGTTTGTTCTTATCTTTATTGATTAGTGAGCATGTTAGATGACTTGGAAGGAATCTCACTGTCTTCAAGAAATAATTTGGCATTTTTGATCCGGAATGCTGACAATTCTCAAAAATGGGTCAGGAAAATCAAAGTAATAGATGGAAAAAAATCTCAATTTTAGCTGTTGATACAACTTTTCTTAAGTTTAGGGTGTGTTTTATAATTTACGTTACTAAAACAGATGTTGGAAGGTCCACCAACATATTTATTTTATGTTTTTAAATCATTTTACTTTGCTGTATTGAATTCAATTCATTCTGGAATTTAGGAGAATTTACCTCTTTATGAAAGAGATTATTGAAAGTAGAAAATGATTGATGACCTTCGCTTCCAGTATTCTTCTCAATAGACTTAGTCTCTCTTCTAATGCTTCCTGTATACTCAGTAATTGTATAAGGTTTAGAGAAAAATGCAGGTCTGGCTGAACATTAAGCACAGTACACTAAATAAAGTTTTTTACTTTGCAGAATATTTTACATGTGTGTCCCATAGATTCATCAGAGATTCTAGTTTTGGATAAAGGCAAGTACATTTAAGGACAATACAACATCCCTGTCTATGACATTGGCATTCGAATGAGAAGTGAATTTGGTTCAGGACGGTTCTTGGAATGCTTGGCATTTAGGTTATTTTAGGTCAACTCTTTGGGCAATTCAATTAGAGTATTTATTGAATGGTTTTCGTGAGCTGAATGGTTGTCATGTCATGTCATAGATGGTCTAAAACATGACTCTTATTTCTACAATAGTTGTGTTGGTCAGATAAGGCATCTTACCTGATGTATTTAATCCAAGATAATGATGCATGAGTAAGAGGCAGATCATTCTCGAGGAAGTAATTTTGGTTTTGAGAGAGGCATTCTTAGGGAAATAGGCCTTGCAGTGCTCATTTAGAGCTGGGCAGGATTGAGGTCCAGAGAGAGGAGGGAAAGGATATTTGGGTGGAGGGAAGGGCATTGGCAGAGCCTCAGAGGCCTGACGGTTCCTGGGGCCTGTGTGGGAATGGTGGGAAAGTTGGGCTGCAGTCAGCCTGTGGGTGGCCTGGACGTTGGGTAATGAGCGTGGCCATCAGTTTATGGGTGCCCTCTGTAGAGTTGTCTGTAACTTGCTTCCTCCCTGAGGAAGTGTGACACGCTTCTGCTAGCTGCAGTGTCTTCCCCACAGCTGTGCTGTCCATTGAGGAGAAGGGGGCCTGCTCTGCCATGGCTTCCTTACTCCTCAGGGTATGGCGTGTGAGTTATTTTAATAATGTATCAATCTGCCTTTTCTTTCTTTTGTCACAATGCATTTGCTTTCTAAAGTGGTCTTCTTTTCAGGATAATAATTGGGTTTCCACAGGGAAAATCATAATGTATGCGGCAAATTACTGACTAAAGGCAAATTTCTGACTTAAAAACATGAATCTCTAATTTGTTTCTAATAGTTCTTCTTTTGTTTAAATTTTTGTTTTGTTAGTTATGTATAGAAACTTAAGGATAGTAATTTCTGCTCAGGTGGATAGTGGTACTGTTTAGCACAGCTCATTGGTCTTCTGAAACTTTTAAAAATGCAGTCTGATTCATTCCAGCCAAGTTAATTATGAGGTACATATTTTTTTCCCCTAATGGAGACAAATGTAAAAGACAGAGATACAGAAATCATCTCCAGTTTAGATTGAAGAAATTTTAGTTACTACTGTTTGTTCCTGCTATTTGATCACAGTTTATTTTTTTTTTGAAGTCTGTCTCTAATCAAATAAGATTTAATGTTTTAGAAGTAAAAGAGCACCATGACTAAATTAATAAGAAAAGTTAATTTAAGGACAAGAATTGATTTTTAAAAATATAAAAGTACATTTCATGACTTGATTTCAAGATGATCTGGTGGTATCCTTATACTGCTGCAGAAGGAAGTCCACAGTGGGACGAGAATGATGCTTAAAAATCACCACCCTTATTATCTATGACTGAACATGTCTTAGTCCAGGCCAGTGTGCCTACCACCTCTGTGGTACACTGTTGATTTCATTTTTCTTCCAGTATTTACTTTTGGTCCTGGACCAATTATCTAGCTGTGATGGGATTCTCCAAAAGTATCCTACATTTTGTACTTAGTGAACTAGTGATTGTTCTGTTTGCAGACATTCTTTCTGAGGCTCTACTCTTGCCTCGGAAACCTACATTTGCAGAAAGGGAAATGTATAGGTTTTCCTTTTAAATGTATTTATTTTTATTTATATTTTATTTATTTTTGGCTGTGTTGGGTCTTCGTTTCTGTGCGAGGGCCTTCTCTAGTTGCGGCGAGCAGGGGCCACTCCTCATCGTGGTTCGTGGGCCTCTCACTGCCGTGGCGCCTCTTGTTGCGGAGCACAGGCTCCAGAAGCGCAGGCTCAGTAGTTGTGGCTCACGGGCTTAGTTGCACTGCAGCATGTGGGATCTTCCCGGACCAGGGCTCAAATCCGTGTCCCCTGCACTGGCAGGCGGATTCTTAACCACTGCCCCGCCCGTTATTCTTTTTTTTAAAAAAATATTTCCTCATATGTGTTTATGTGATGATGCCTTTATTTATTTTTTTATTATTGTTTATATTTGGCTGAGTTGAGTCTCTGTTGCTGCGCGCAGGCTTTCCCTAGTTGTGGCAAGTGGGGGCTACTCTTTGTTGTGGTGTGCGGACTTCTCATTGTGGTGGCTTCTCTTGTTGCGGAGCGTGGGCTCTAAGAGTGCGGGCTTCAGTAATTGCAGCACCTGGGCTCAGTATTTGCGGCACACAGGCCCTAGAGTGCGCGGGCTTCATTAGTTGCAGCGTGCGGCCTCAGTTGTTGTGGCTGGTGGGCTCTAGAGCGCAGGCTCAGTAGTTGTGATGTACGGGTATACTTGCTCTGCGGCACGTGGGATCTTCCCGGACCAGGGCTGGAACCCGTGTCCCCTGCATTGGCAGACGGATTCTTAACTAGTGCACCACCAGGAAAGTCCCAGACTTTCCTTTTCTTAATGACAATTTTGAAGAGTCCTGGTTCACATATTTCATAGACTGTCCTTCAACTTGGCTTTGTGTGATGTTCTCCTCATGACCATAGTGGAGTTAGGGTTTTGGGGAAAGAGATGTTTACTTTTAATATTCGGTTTCAACTCTATCTCTTGGCTTTTTATATAAGATATTCAATGCATTTAGTTATATATTTAAAAAAGCAGTCTTGTAGACTATTATTTTAAAATCTGCTTGCTATTTTGTAATCTGCTTGGGTTGATGGTGGAATGCTTTTTTTTTTTTTTCAGTACGTGGGCCTCTCCCTGTTGTGGAGTCTCCCGTTACGGAGCACAGGCTCCCAACCCGCATGCTCAGTGGCCATGGCTCACGGGCCTAGCCGCTCCGCGGCATGTGGGATCTTCCCGGACCGAGTCACGAACCCGTGTCCCCTGCATTGGCAGGCAGGCTCTCAACCACTGCTCCACCAGGGAAGCCCGTTACACTTTTGTTTTAATTATGCAGTTGGCTCTATTGTGTTGATTTACATTTTATTTGTAAATCTCAACTGCTTTGGATTATGATGTGTTTACAAGGCTACACAGATAATCTGGAAGGGAAAATGAAGTAATACAAATGACAGAAAAAGTTTTATAATAATGAAATTTTCTTGGCAAGCAGCAACCTTTTCTCAAAGTCAGTCTTTTAATATAATTTGCTTGCTTCCTAAATATGGCTTTCTTGTTTGTTCTTATCTTTATTGATTAGTGAGCATGTTAGATGACTTGGGAGGAATCTCACTGTCTTCAACAAATAATTTGGCATTATTGATCCAGAATGCTGACAATTCTCAAAAATGGGTCAGGAAAATCAAAGTAATAGATGGAAAAAAATCTCAATTTTAGCTGTTGATATAACTTTTCTTAAATTTAGGGTGTTTTTTATAATTTAAGTTACTAAAACAGATGGTGGAAGGTCCACCAAGATATTTATTTTATGTATTTAAAGCATTTTACTTTGCTGTATTGAATTCCATTCATTCTGGAATTTAGGAGCATTTACCTCTTTATGAAAGAGACTATTGAAAGTAGAAAATGATTGATGACCTTCGCTTCCAGTATTCTTCTCAATAGACTTAGGCTCTCTTCTAATGCTTCTTGCATACTAAGTAATTGTATAAGGTTTAGAGAATAATTTAGGTCTGTCTGAACTTTAAGCACAGTACACTAAATAAAGCTTTTTCACTTTGCAGAATATTTTACATGTGTGTCCCATAGATTCATCAGAGATTCTAGTTTTGGATAAAGGCAAGTACATTTAAGGACAATACAGCATCCCTGTCTGTGACATTGGCATTCGAATGAGAAGTGAATTTGGTTCACGACGGTTCTTGGAATGCTTGGCATTTAGGTTATTTTAGGTCAACTCTTTGGGCAATTCAATTAGAGTATTTATTGAATGGTTTTCGTGAGCTGAATGGTTGTCATGTCATGTCATAGATGGTCTAAAACATGACTCTTATTTCTAAAATAGTTGTGTTGGTCAGATAAGGCATCTTACATGAAGTATGTAATCCAAGATAATGATGCATGAGTAAGAGGCAGATCATTCTCGAGGAAGTAATTTTGGTTTTGAGAGAGGCATTCTTAGGGAAATAGGCCTTGCAGTGCTCATTTAGAGCTGGGCAGGATTGAGGTCCAGAGAGAGGAGGGAAAGGATATTTGGGTAGAGGGAAGGGCATTGGCAGAGCCTCAGAGGCCTGACGGTTCCTGGGGCCTGTGTGGGAATGGTGGGAAAGTTGGGCTGCAGTCAGCCTGTGGGTGGCCTGGACGTTGGGTAATGAGCGTGGCCGTCAGTTTATGGGTGCCCTCTGTAGAGTTGTCTGTAACTTGCTTCCTCCCTGAGGAAGTGTGACACGCTTCTGCTAGCTGCAGTGTCTTCCCCACAGCTGTGCTGTCCATTGAGGAGAAGGGGGCCTGCTCTGCCATGGATTCCTTACTCCTCAGGGTATGGCGTGTGAGTTATTTTAATAATGTATCAATCTGCCTTTTCTTTCTTTTGTCACAATGCATTTGCTTTCTAAAGTGGTCTTGTTTTCAGGATAATAATTGGGTTTCCACAGGGAAAATCATAATGTATGAGGCAAATTACTGACTAAAGGCAAATTTCTGACTTAAAAACATGAATCTCTAATTTGTTTCTAGTAGTTCTTCTTTTTTTTAAATTTTTGTTTTGTTAGTTATGTATAGAAACTTAAGGATAGTAATTTCTGCTCAGGTGGATAGTGGTACTGTTTAGCACAGCTCATTGGTCTTCTGAAACTTTTACAAATGCAGTCTGATTCATTCCGGCCAAGTTAATTATGAGGTACATATTTTTTTCCCTTATGGAGACAAATGTAAAAGACAGAGATACAGAAATCATCTCCAGTTTAGATTGAAGAAATTTTAGTTACTACTGTTTGTTCCTGCTATTTGATCAGAGTTTATTTTTATTTTTTGAAGTCTGTCTCTAATCAAATAAGATTTAATGTTTTAGAAGTAAAAGAGCACCATGACTAAGCTGATAAGAAAAGTTAATTTAAGGACAAGAATTGATTTTTAAAAATATAAAAGTACATTTCATGACTTGATTTCAAGATGATCTTGTGGTATCCTTATACTGCTGCAGAGGGAAGTCCACAGTGGGACGAGAATGATGCTTAAAAATCACCACCCTTATTATCTATGACTGAACATGTCTTATTCCAGGCCAGTGTGCCTACCACCTCTGTGGTACACTGTTGATTTCATTTTTCTTCCAGTATTTACTTTTGGTCCTGGACCAATTATCTAGCTGTGATGGGATTCTCCAAAATTATCCTACATTTTGTACTTAGTGAACTAGTGATTGTTCTGTTTGCAGACATTCTTTCTGAGGCTCTACTCTTGCCTCGAAAACCTACATTTGCAGAAAGGGAAATGTATAGGTTTTCCTTTTAAATGTATTTATTTTTATTTATATTTTATTTATTTTTGGCTGTGTTGGGTCTTCGTTTCTGTGCGGGGGCCTTCTCTAGTTGCGGCGAGCAGGGGCCACTCCTCATCGTGGTTCGAGGGCCTCTCAGTGCCGTGGCGCCTCTTGTTGTGGAGCACAGGCTCCAGAAGCGCAGGCTCAGTAGTTGTGGCTCCCGGGCTTAGTTGCACTGCAGCATGTGGGATCTTCCCGGACCAGGGCTCAAATCCGTGTCCCCTGCACTGGCAGGCGGATTCTTAACCACTGCCCAGCCCGTTATTCTTTTTTTAAAAAAAATATTTCCTCATTTGTGTTTATGTGATGATGCCTTTATTTATTTTTTTATTATTGTTTATATTTGGCTGAGTTGAGTCTCTTTTGCTGCGCGCAGGCTTTCCCTAGTTGTGGCAAGTGGGGGCTAATCTTTGTTGTGGTGTGCGGACTTCTCATTGTGGTGGCTTCTCTTGTTGCGGAGCGTGGGCTCTAAGAGTGCGGGCTTCAGTAATTGCAGCACCTGGGCTCAGTATTTGCGGCACACAGGCCCTAGAGTGCGCGGCCTTCATTAGTTGCAGCGTGTGGCCTCAGTTGTTGTGGCTGGTGGGCTCTAGAGCGCAGGCTCAGTAGTTGTGATGTACGGGCTTACTTGCTCTGCGGCACGTGGGATCTTCCCGGACCAGGGCTGGAACCCGTGTCTCCTGCATTGGCAGACGGATTCTTAACTAGTGCACCACCAGGAAAGTCCCAGACTTTCCTTTTCTTAATGACAATTTTGAAGAGTCCTGGTTCACATATTTCATAGACTGTCCTTCAACTTGGCTTTGTGTGATGTTCTCCTCATGACCATAGTGGAGTTAGGGTTTTGGGGAAGGAGATGTTTACTTTTAATATTCAGTTTCAACTCTGTCTCTTGGCTTTTTATATAAGATATTCAATGCATTTAGTTATATATTTAAAAAAGCAGGCTTGTAGACTATTATTTTAAAATCTGCTTGCTATTTTGTAATCTGCTTGGGTTGATGGTGGAATGTTTTTTTTTTTTTTTTCAGTACGTGGGCCTCTCCCTGTTGTGGAGTCTCCCGTTCCGGAGCACAGGCTCCCAACCCGCATGCTCAGTGGCCATGGCTCACGGGCCTAGCCGCTCCGCGGCATGTGGGATCTTCCCGGACCGAGTCACGAACCCGTGTCCCCTGCATTGGCAGGCAGGGTCTCAACCACTGCTCCACCAGGCAAGCCCGTTACACTTTTGTTTTAATTATGCAGTTGGCTCTATTGTGTTGATTTACATTTTATTGGTAAATCTCAACTGCTTTGGATTATGATGTGTTTACAAGGCTACACAGATAATCTGGAAGGGAAAATGAAGTAATACAAATGACAGAAAATGTTTTATAATAATAAAATTTTCTTGGCAAGCAGCAACCTTTTCTCAAAGTCAGTCTTTTAATATAATTTGCTTGCTTCATAAATATGGCTTTCTTGTTTGTTCTTATCTTTATTGATTAGTGAGCATGTTAGATGACTTGGAAGGAATCTCACTGTCTTCAAGAAATAATTTGGCATTTTTGATCCGGAATGCTGACAATTCTCAAAAATGGGTCAGGAAAATCAAAGTAATAGATGGAAAAAAATCTCAATTTTAGCTGTTGATACAACTTTTCTTAAGTTTAGGGTGTGTTTTATAATTTACGTTACTAAAACAGATGTTGGAAGGTCCACCAACATATTTATTTTATGTTTTTAAATCATTTTACTTTGCTGTATTGAATTCAATTCATTCTGGAATTTAGGAGAATTTACCTCTTTATGAAAGAGATTATTGAAAGTAGAAAATGATTGATGACCTTCGCTTCCAGTATTCTTCTCAATAGACTTAGTCTCTCTTCTAATGCTTCCTGTATACTCAGTAATTGTATAAGGTTTAGAGAAAAATGCAGGTCTGGCTGAACATTAAGCACAGTACACTAAATAAAGTTTTTTACTTTGCAGAATATTTTACATGTGTGTCCCATAGATTCATCAGAGATTCTAGTTTTGGATAAAGGCAAGTACATTTAAGGACAATACAACATCCCTGTCTATGACATTGGCATTCGAATGAGAAGTGAATTTGGTTCAGGACGGTTCTTGGAATGCTTGGCATTTAGGTTATTTTAGGTCAACTCTTTGGGCAATTCAATTAGAGTATTTATTGAATGGTTTTCGTGAGCTGAATGGTTGTCATGTCATGTCATAGATGGTCTAAAACATGACTCTTATTTCTACAATAGTTGTGTTGGTCAGATAAGGCATCTTACCTGATGTATTTAATCCAAGATAATGATGCATGAGTAAGAGGCAGATCATTCTCGAGGAAGTAATTTTGGTTTTGAGAGAGGCATTCTTAGGGAAATAGGCCTTGCAGTGCTCATTTAGAGCTGGGCAGGATTGAGGTCCAGAGAGAGGAGGGAAAGGATATTTGGGTAGAGGGAAGGGCATTGGCAGAGCCTCAGAGGCCTGACGGTTCCTGGGGCCTGTGTGGGAATGGTGGGAAAGTTGGGCTGCAGTCAGCCTGTGGGTGGCCTGGACGTTGGGTAATGAGCGTGGCCGTCAGTTTATGGGTGCCCTCTGTAGAGTTGTCTGTAACTTGCTTCCTCCCTGAGGAAGTGTGACACGCTTCTGCTAGCTGCAGTGTCTTCCCCACAGCTGTGCTGTCCATTGAGGAGAAGGGGGCCTGCTCTGCCATGGATTCCTTACTCCTCAGGGTATGGCGTGTGAGTTATTTTAATAATGTATCAATCTGCCTTTTCTTTCTTTTGTCACAATGCATTTGCTTTCTAAAGTGGTCTTGTTTTCAGGATAATAATTGGGTTTCCACAGGGAAAATCATAATGTATGAGGCAAATTACTGACTAAAGGCAAATTTCTGACTTAAAAACATGAATCTCTAATTTGTTTCTAGTAGTTCTTCTTTTTTTTAAATTTTTGTTTTGTTAGTTATGTATAGAAACTTAAGGATAGTAATTTCTGCTCAGGTGGATAGTGGTACTGTTTAGCACAGCTCATTGGTCTTCTGAAACTTTTACAAATGCAGTCTGATTCATTCCGGCCAAGTTAATTATGAGGTACATATTTTTTTCCCTTATGGAGACAAATGTAAAAGACAGAGATACAGAAATCATCTCCAGTTTAGATTGAAGAAATTTTAGTTACTACTGTTTGTTCCTGCTATTTGATCAGAGTTTATTTTTATTTTTTGAAGTCTGTCTCTAATCAAATAAGATTTAATGTTTTAGAAGTAAAAGAGCACCATGACTAAATTAATAAGAAAAGTTAATTTAAGGACAAGAATTGATTTTTAAAAATATAAAAGTACATTTCATGACTTGATTTCAAGATGATCTGGTGGTATTCTTATACTGCTGCAGAAGGATGTCCACAGTGGGACGAGAATGAGGCTTAAAAATCACCACCCTTATTATCTATGACTGAACATGTCTTAGTCCAGGCCAGTGTGCCTACCACCTCTGTGGTACACTGTTGATTTCATTTTTCTTCCAGTATTTACTTTTGGTCCTGGACCAATTATCTAGCTGTGATGGGATTCTCCAAAAGTATCCTACATTTTGTACTTAGTGAACTAGTGATTGTTCTGTTTGCAGACATTCTTTCTGAGGCTCTACACTTGCCTCGAAAACCTACATTTGCAGAAAGGGAAATGTATAGGTTTTCCTTTTAAATGTATTTATTTTTGTTTATATTTTATTTATTTTTGGCTGTGTTGGGTCTTCGTTTCTGTGCGAGGGCCTTCTCTAGTTGCGGCGAGCAGGGGCCACTCCTCATCGTTGTTCGTGGGCCTCTCACTGCCGTGGCGCCTCTTGTTGCAGAGCACAGGCTCCAGAAGCGCAGGCTCAGTAGTTGTGGCTCCCGGGCTTAGTTGCACTGCAGCATGTGGGATCTTCCCGGACCAGGGCTCAAATCCGTGTCCCCTGCACTGGCAGGCGGATTCTTAACCTCTGCCCCGCCCGTTATTCTTTTTTTTTAAATATTTCCTCATTTGTGTTTATGTGATGATGCCTTTATTTATTTTTTTATTATTGTTTATATTTGGCTGAGTTGAGTCTGTGTTGCTGCGCGCAGGCTTTCCCTAGTTGTGGCAAGTGGGGGCTACTCTTTGTTGTGGTGCGCGGACTTCTCATTGTGGTGGCTTCTCTTGTTGCGGAGCGTGGGCTCTAAGAGTGCGGGCTTCAGTAATTGCAGCACCTGGGCTCCGTATTTGCGGCACACAGGCACTAGAGTGCGCGGGCTTCATTAGTTGCAGCGTGTGGCCTCAGTTGTTGTGGCTGGCGGGCTCTAGAGCGCAGGCTCAGTAGTTGTGATGTACGGGCTTACTTGCTCTGCGGCATGTGGGATCTTCCCGGACCAGGGCTGGAACCCGTGTCCCCTGCATTGGCAGACGGATTCTTAACTAGTGCACCACCAGGAAAGTCCCAGACTTTCCTTTTCTTAATGACAATTTTGAAGAGTCCTGGTTCACATATTTCATAGACTGTCCTTCAACTTGGCTTTGTGTGATGTTCTCCTCATGACTGGAGTGGAGTTAGGGTTTTGGGGAAGGAGATGTTTACTTTTAATATTCGGTTTCAACTCTGTCTCTTGGCTTTTTATATAAGATATTCAATGCATTTAGTTATATATTTAAAAAGCAGGCTTGTAGACTATTATTTTAAAATCTGCTTGCTATTTTGTAATCTGCTTGGGTTGATGGTGGAATGTTTTTTTTTTTTTTTTCAGTACGTGGGCCTCTCCCAGTTGTGGAGTCTCCCGTTCCGGAGCACAGGCTCCCAACCCGCATGCTCAGTGGCCATGGCTCACGGGCCTAGCCGCTCCGCGGCATGTGGGATCTTCCCGGACCGAGTCACGAACCCGTGTCCCCTGCATTGGCAGGCAGGCTCTCAACCACTGCTCCACCAGGGAAGCCCGTTACACTTTTGTTTTAATTATGCAGTTGGCTCTATTGTGTTGATTTACATTTTATTGGTAAATCTCAACTGCTTTGGATTATGATGTGTTTACAAGGCTACACAGATAATCTGGAAGGGAAAATGAAGTAATACAAATGACAGAAAATGTTTTATAATAATAAAATTTTCTTGGCAAGCAGCAACCTTTTCTCAAAGTCAGTCTTTTAATATAATTTGCTTGCTTCATAAATATGGCTTTCTTGTTTGTTCTTATCTTTATTGATTAGTGAGCATGTTAGATGACTTTGAAGGAATCTCACTGTCTTCAAGAAATAATTTGGCATTTTTGATCCGGAATGCTGACAATTCTCAAAAATGGGTCAGGAAAATCAAAGTAATAGATGGAAAAAAATCTCAATTTTAGCTGTTGATACAACTTTTCTTAAGTTTAGGGTGTGTTTTATAATTTACGTTACTAAAACAGATGGTGGAAGGTCCACCAATATATTTATTTTATGTTTTTAAAGCATTTTACTTTGCTGTATTGAATTCAATTCATTCTGGAATTTAGGAGAATTTACCTCTTTATGAAAGAGATTATTGAAAGTAGAAAATGATTGATGACCTTCGCTTCCAGTATTCTTCTCAATAGACTTAGTCTCTCTTCTAATGCTTCCTGTATACTCAGTAATTGTATAAGGTTTAGAGAAAAATGCAGGTCTGGCTGAACATTAAGCACAGTACACTAAATAAAGCTTTTTTACTTTGCAGAATATTTTACATGTGTGTCCCATAGATTCATCAGAGATTCTAGTTTTGGATAAAGGCAAGTACATTTAAGGACAATACAGCATCCCTGTCTGTGACATTGGCATTCGAATGAGAAGTGAATTTGGTTCACGACGGTTCTTGGAATGCTTGGCATTTAGGTTATTTTAGGTCAACTCTTTGGGCAATTCAATTAGAGTATTTATTGAATGGTTTTCGTGAGCTGAATGGTTGTCATGTCATGTCATAGATGGTCTAAAACATGACTCTTATTTCTACAATAGTTGTGTTGGTCAGATAAGGCATCTTACCTGATGTATTTAATCCAAGATAATGATGCATGAGTAAGAGGCAGATCATTCTCGAGGAAGTAATTTTGGTTTTGAGAGAGGCATTCTTAGGGAAATAGGCCTTGCAGTGCTCATTTAGAGCTGGGCAGGATTGAGGTCCAGAGAGAGGAGGGAAAGGATATTTGGGTGGAGGGAAGGGCATTGGCAGAGCCTCAGAGGCCTGACGGTTCCTGGGGCCTGTGTGGGAATGGTGGGAAAGTTGGGCTGCAGTCAGCCTGTGGGTGGCCTGGACGTTGGGTAATGAGCGTGGCCGTCAGTTTATGGGTGCCCTCTGTAGAGTTGTCTGTAACTTGCTTCCTCCCTGAGGAAGTGTGACACGCTTCTGCTAGCTGCAGTGTCTTCCCCACAGCTGTGCTGTCCATTGAGGAGAAGGGGGCCTGCTCTGCCATGGCTTCCTTACTCCTCAGGGTATGGCGTGTGAGTTATTTTAATAATGTATCAATCTGCCTTTTCTTTCTTTTGTCACAATGCATTTGCTTTCTAAAGTGGTCTTGTTTTCAGGATAATAATTGGGTTTCCACAGGGAAAATCATAATGTATGAGGCAAATTACTGACTAAAGGCAAATTTCTGACTTAAAAACATGAATCTCTAATTTGTTTCTAGTAGTTCTTCTTTTGTTTAAATTTTTGTTTTGTTAGTTATGTATAGAAACTTAAGGATAGTAATTTCTGCTCAGGTGGATAGTGGTACTGTTTAGCACAGCTCATTGGTCTTCTGAAACTTTTACAAATGCAGTCTGATTCATTCCGGCCAAGTTAATTATGAGGTATATATTTTTTTCCCCTAATGGAGACAAATGTAAAAGACAGAGATACAGAAATCATCTCCAGTTTAGATTGAAGAAATTTTAGTTACTACTGTTTGTTCCTGCTATTTGATCAGAGTTTATTTTTATTTTTTGAAGTCTGTCTCTAATCAAATAAGATTTAATGTTTTAGAAGTAAAAGAGCACCATGACTAAACTGATAAGAAAAGTTAATTTAAGGACAAGAATTGATTTTTAAAAATATAAAAGTACATTTCATGACTTGATTTCAAGATGATCTTGTGGTATCCTTATACTGCTGCAGAGGGAAGTCCACAGTGGGACGAGAATGATGCTTAAAAATCACCACCCTTATTATCTATGACTGAACATGTCTTATTCCAGGCCAGTGTGCCTACCACCTCTGTGGTACACTGTTGATTTCATTTTTCTTCCAGTATTTACTTTTGGTCCTGGACCAATTATCTAGCTGTGATGGGATTCTCCAAAATTATCCTACATTTTGTACTTAGTGAACTAGTGATTGTTCTGTTTGCAGACATTCTTTCTGAGGCTCTACTCTTGCCTCGAAAACCTACATTTGCAGAAAGGGAAATGTATAGGTTTTCCTTTTAAATGTATTTATTTTTATTTATATTTTATTTATTTTTGGCTGTGTTGGGTCTTCGTTTCTGTGCGGGGGCCTTCTCTAGTTGCGGCGAGCAGGGGCCACTCCTCATCGTGGTTCGAGGGCCTCTCAGTGCCGTGGCGCCTCTTGTTGTGGAGCACAGGCTCCAGAAGCGCAGGCTCAGTAGTTGTGGCTCCCGGGCTTAGTTGCACTGCAGCATGTGGGATCTTCCCGGACCAGGGCTCAAATCCGTGTCCCCTGCACTGGCAGGCGGATTCTTAACCACTGCCCAGCCCGTTATTCTTTTTTTTAAAAAAATATTTCCTCATTTGTGTTTATGTGATGATGCCTTTATTTATTTTTTTATTATTGTTTATATTTGGCTGAGTTGAGTCTCTTTTGCTGCGCGCAGGCTTTCCCTAGTTGTGGCAAGTGGGGGCTAATCTTTGTTGTGGTGTGCGGACTTCTCATTGTGGTGGCTTCTCTTGTTGCGGAGCGTGGGCTCTAAGAGTGCGGGCTTCAGTAATTGCAGCACCTGGGCTCAGTATTTGCGGCACACAGGCCCTAGAGTGCGCGGCCTTCATTAGTTGCAGCGTGTGGCCTCAGTTGTTGTGGCTGGTGGGCTCTAGAGCGCAGGCTCAGTAGTTGTGATGTACGGGCTTACTTGCTCTGCGGCACGTGGGATCTTCCCGGACCAGGGCTGGAACCCGTGTCTCCTGCATTGGCAGACGGATTCTTAACTAGTGCACCACCAGGAAAGTCCCAGACTTTCCTTTTCTTAATGACAATTTTGAAGAGTCCTGGTTCACATATTTCATAGACTGTCCTTCAACTTGGCTTTGTGTGATGTTCTCCTCATGACCATAGTGGAGTTAGGGTTTTGGGGAAGGAGATGTTTACTTTTAATATTCAGTTTCAACTCTGTCTCTTGGCTTTTTATATAAGATATTCAATGCATTTAGTTATATATTTAAAAAAGCAGGCTTGTAGACTATTATTTTAAAATCTGCTTGCTATTTTGTAATCTGCTTGGGTTGATGGTGGAATGTTTTTTTTTTTTTTTTCAGTACGTGGGCCTCTCCCTGTTGTGGAGTCTCCCGTTCCGGAGCACAGGCTCCCAACCCTCATGCTCAGTGGCCATGGCTCACGGGCCTAGCCGCTCCGCGGCATGTGGGATCTTCCCGGACCGAGTCACGAACCCGTGTCCCCTGCATTGGCAGGCAGGGTCTCAACCACTGCTCCACCAGGCAAGCCCGTTACACTTTTGTTTTAATTATGCAGTTGGCTCTATTGTGTTGATTTACATTTTATTGGTAAATCTCAACTGCTTTGGATTATGATGTGTTTACAAGGCTACACAGATAATCTGGAAGGGAAAATGAAGTAATACAAATGACAGAAAATGTTTTATAATAATAAAATTTTCTTGGCAAGCAGCAACCTTTTCTCAAAGTCAGTCTTTTAATATAATTTGCTTGCTTCATAAATATGGCTTTCTTGTTTGTTCTTATCTTTATTGATTAGTGAGCATGTTAGATGACTTGGAAGGAATCTCACTGTCTTCAAGAAATAATTTGGCATTTTTGATCCGGAATGCTGACAATTCTCAAAAATGGGTCAGGAAAATCAAAGTAATAGATGGAAAAAAATCTCAATTTTAGCTGTTGATACAACTTTTCTTAAGTTTAGGGTGTGTTTTATAATTTACGTTACTAAAACAGATGTTGGAAGGTCCACCAACATATTTATTTTATGTTTTTAAATCATTTTACTTTGCTGTATTGAATTCAATTCATTCTGGAATTTAGGAGAATTTACCTCTTTATGAAAGAGATTATTGAAAGTAGAAAATGATTGATGACCTTCGCTTCCAGTATTCTTCTCAATAGACTTAGTCTCTCTTCTAATGCTTCCTGTATACTCAGTAATTGTATAAGGTTTAGAGAAAAATGCAGGTCTGGCTGAACATTAAGCACAGTACACTAAATAAAGTTTTTTACTTTGCAGAATATTTTACATGTGTGTCCCATAGATTCATCAGAGATTCTAGTTTTGGATAAAGGCAAGTACATTTAAGGACAATACAACATCCCTGTCTATGACATTGGCATTCGAATGAGAAGTGAATTTGGTTCAGGACGGTTCTTGGAATGCTTGGCATTTAGGTTATTTTAGGTCAACTCTTTGGGCAATTCAATTAGAGTATTTATTGAATGGTTTTCGTGAGCTGAATGGTTGTCATGTCATGTCATAGATGGTCTAAAACATGACTCTTATTTCTACAATAGTTGTGTTGGTCAGATAAGGCATCTTACCTGATGTATTTAATCCAAGATAATGATGCATGAGTAAGAGGCAGATCATTCTCGAGGAAGTAATTTTGGTTTTGAGAGAGGCATTCTTAGGGAAATAGGCCTTGCAGTGCTCATTTAGAGCTGGGCAGGATTGAGGTCCAGAGAGAGGAGGGAAAGGATATTTGGGTGGAGGGAAGGGCATTGGCAGAGCCTCAGAGGCCTGACGGTTCCTGGGGCCTGTGTGGGAATGGTGGGAAAGTTGGGCTGCAGTCAGCCTGTGGGTGGCCTGGACGTTGGGTAATGAGCGTGGCCATCAGTTTATGGGTGCCCTCTGTAGAGTTGTCTGTAACTTGCTTCCTCCCTGAGGAAGTGTGACACGCTTCTGCTAGCTGCAGTGTCTTCCCCACAGCTGTGCTGTCCATTGAGGAGAAGGGGGCCTGCTCTGCCATGGCTTCCTTACTCCTCAGGGTATGGCGTGTGAGTTATTTTAATAATGTATCAATCTGCCTTTTCTTTCTTTTGTCACAATGCATTTGCTTTCTAAAGTGGTCTTCTTTTCAGGATAATAATTGGGTTTCCACAGGGAAAATCATAATGTATGCGGCAAATTACTGACTAAAGGCAAATTTCTGACTTAAAAACATGAATCTCTAATTTGTTTCTAATAGTTCTTCTTTTGTTTAAATTTTTGTTTTGTTAGTTATGTATAGAAACTTAAGGATAGTAATTTCTGCTCAGGTGGATAGTGGTACTGTTTAGCACAGCTCATTGGTCTTCTGAAACTTTTAAAAATGCAGTCTGATTCATTCCAGCCAAGTTAATTATGAGGTACATATTTTTTTCCCCTAATGGAGACAAATGTAAAAGACAGAGATACAGAAATCATCTCCAGTTTAGATTGAAGAAATTTTAGTTACTACTGTTTGTTCCTGCTATTTGATCACAGTTTATTTTTTTTTTGAAGTCTGTCTCTAATCAAATAAGATTTAATGTTTTAGAAGTAAAAGAGCACCATGACTAAATTAATAAGAAAAGTTAATTTAAGGACAAGAATTGATTTTTAAAAATATAAAAGTACATTTCATGACTTGATTTCAAGATGATCTGGTGGTATCCTTATACTGCTGCAGAAGGAAGTCCACAGTGGGACGAGAATGATGCTTAAAAATCACCACCCTTATTATCTATGACTGAACATGTCTTAGTCCAGGCCAGTGTGCCTACCACCTCTGTGGTACACTGTTGATTTCATTTTTCTTCCAGTATTTACTTTTGGTCCTGGACCAATTATCTAGCTGTGATGGGATTCTCCAAAAGTATCCTACATTTTGTACTTAGTGAACTAGTGATTGTTCTGTTTGCAGACATTCTTTCTGAGGCTCTACTCTTGCCTCGGAAACCTACATTTGCAGAAAGGGAAATGTATAGGTTTTCCTTTTAAATGTATTTATTTTTATTTATATTTTATTTATTTTTGGCTGTGTTGGGTCTTCGTTTCTGTGCGAGGGCCTTCTCTAGTTGCGGCGAGCAGGGGCCACTCCTCATCGTGGTTCGTGGGCCTCTCACTGCCGTGGCGCCTCTTGTTGCGGAGCACAGGCTCCAGAAGCGCAGGCTCAGTAGTTGTGGCTCACGGGCTTAGTTGCACTGCAGCATGTGGGATCTTCCCGGACCAGGGCTCAAATCCGTGTCCCCTGCACTGGCAGGCGGATTCTTAACCACTGCCCCGCCCGTTATTCTTTTTTTTAAAAAAATATTTCCTCATATGTGTTTATGTGATGATGCCTTTATTTATTTTTTTATTATTGTTTATATTTGGCTGAGTTGAGTCTCTGTTGCTGCGCGCAGGCTTTCCCTAGTTGTGGCAAGTGGGGGCTACTCTTTGTTGTGGTGTGCGGACTTCTCATTGTGGTGGCTTCTCTTGTTGCGGAGCGTGGGCTCTAAGAGTGCGGGCTTCAGTAATTGCAGCACCTGGGCTCAGTATTTGCGGCACACAGGCCCTAGAGTGCGCGGGCTTCATTAGTTGCAGCGTGCGGCCTCAGTTGTTGTGGCTGGTGGGCTCTAGAGCGCAGGCTCAGTAGTTGTGATGTACGGGTATACTTGCTCTGCGGCACGTGGGATCTTCCCGGACCAGGGCTGGAACCCGTGTCCCCTGCATTGGCAGACGGATTCTTAACTAGTGCACCACCAGGAAAGTCCCAGACTTTCCTTTTCTTAATGACAATTTTGAAGAGTCCTGGTTCACATATTTCATAGACTGTCCTTCAACTTGGCTTTGTGTGATGTTCTCCTCATGACCATAGTGGAGTTAGGGTTTTGGGGAAAGAGATGTTTACTTTTAATATTCGGTTTCAACTCTATCTCTTGGCTTTTTATATAAGATATTCAATGCATTTAGTTATATATTTAAAAAAGCAGTCTTGTAGACTATTATTTTAAAATCTGCTTGCTATTTTGTAATCTGCTTGGGTTGATGGTGGAATGCTTTTTTTTTTTTTTCAGTACGTGGGCCTCTCCCTGTTGTGGAGTCTCCCGTTCCGGAGCACAGGCTCCCAACCCGCATGCTCAGTGGCCATGGCTCACGGGCCTAGCCGCTCCGCGGCATGTGGGATCTTCCCGGACCGAGTCACGAACCCGTGTCCCCTGCATTGGCAGGCAGGCTCTCAACCACTGCTCCACCAGGGAAGCCCGGTACACTTTTGTTTTAATTATGCAGTTGGCTCTATTGTGTTGATTTACATTTTATTTGTAAATCTCAACTGCTTTGGATTATGATGTGTTTACAAGGCTACACAGATAATCTGGAAGGGAAAATGAAGTAATACAAATGACAGAAAAAGTTTTATAATAATGAAATTTTCTTGGCAAGCAGCAACCTTTTCTCAAAGTCAGTCTTTTAATATAATTTGCTTGCTTCCTAAATATGGCTTTCTTGTTTGTTCTTATCTTTATTGATTAGTGAGCATGTTAGATGACTTGGGAGGAATCTCACTGTCTTCAACAAATAATTTGGCATTATTGATCCAGAATGCTGACAATTCTCAAAAATGGGTCAGGAAAATCAAAGTAATAGATGGAAAAAAATCTCAATTTTAGCTGTTGATATAACTTTTCTTAAATTTAGGGTGTTTTTTATAATTTAAGTTACTAAAACAGATGGTGGAAGGTCCACCAAGATATTTATTTTATGTATTTAAAGCATTTTACTTTGCTGTATTGAATTCCATTCATTCTGGAATTTAGGAGCATTTACCTCTTTATGAAAGAGACTATTGAAAGTAGAAAATGATTGATGACCTTCGCTTCCAGTATTCTTCTCAATAGACTTAGGCTCTCTTCTAATGCTTCTTGCATACTAAGTAATTGTATAAGGTTTAGAGAATAATTTAGGTCTGTCTGAACTTTAAGCACAGTACACTAAATAAAGCTTTTTCACTTTGCAGAATATTTTACATGTGTGTCCCATAGATTCATCAGAGATTCTAGTTTTGGATAAAGGCAAGTACATTTAAGGACAATACAGCATCCCTGTCTGTGACATTGGCATTCGAATGAGAAGTGAATTTGGTTCACGACGGTTCTTGGAATGCTTGGCATTTAGGTTATTTTAGGTCAACTCTTTGGGCAATTCAATTAGAGTATTTATTGAATGGTTTTCGTGAGCTGAATGGTTGTCATGTCATGTCATAGATGGTCTAAAACATGACTCTTATTTCTAAAATAGTTGTGTTGGTCAGATAAGGCATCTTACATGAAGTATGTAATCCAAGATAATGATGCATGAGTAAGAGGCAGATCATTCTCGAGGAAGTAATTTTGGTTTTGAGAGAGGCATTCTTAGGGAAATAGGCCTTGCAGTGCTCATTTAGAGCTGGGCAGGATTGAGGTCCAGAGAGAGGAGGGAAAGGATATTTGGGTAGAGGGAAGGGCATTGGCAGAGCCTCAGAGGCCTGACGGTTCCTGGGGCCTGTGTGGGAATGGTGGGAAAGTTGGGCTGCAGTCAGCCTGTGGGTGGCCTGGACGTTGGGTAATGAGCGTGGCCGTCAGTTTATGGGTGCCCTCTGTAGAGTTGTCTGTAACTTGCTTCCTCCCTGAGGAAGTGTGACACGCTTCTGCTAGCTGCAGTGTCTTCCCCACAGCTGTGCTGTCCATTGAGGAGAAGGGGGCCTGCTCTGCCATGGATTCCTTACTCCTCAGGGTATGGCGTGTGAGTTATTTTAATAATGTATCAATCTGCCTTTTCTTTCTTTTGTCACAATGCATTTGCTTTCTAAAGTGGTCTTGTTTTCAGGATAATAATTGGGTTTCCACAGGGAAAATCATAATGTATGAGGCAAATTACTGACTAAAGGCAAATTTCTGACTTAAAAACATGAATCTCTAATTTGTTTCTAGTAGTTCTTCTTTTGTTTAAATTTTTGTTTTGTTAGTTATGTATAGAAACTTAAGGATAGTAATTTCTGCTCAGGTGGATAGTGGTACTGTTTAGCACAGCTCATTGGTCTTCTGAAACTTTTACAAATGCAGTCTGATTCATTCCGGCCAAGTTAATTATGAGGTACATATTTTTTTCCCTTATGGAGACAAATGTAAAAGACAGAGATACAGAAATCATCTCCAGTTTAGATTGAAGAAATTTTAGTTACTACTGTTTGTTCCTGCTATTTGATCAGAGTTTATTTTTATTTTTTGAAGTCTGTCTCTAATCAAATAAGATTTAATGTTTTAGAAGTAAAAGAGCACCATGACTAAATTAATAAGAAAAGTTAATTTAAGGACAAGAATTGATTTTAAAAAATATAAAAGTACATTTCATGACTTGATTTCAAGATGATCTGGTGGTATTCTTATACTGCTGCAGAAGGATGTCCACAGTGGGACGAGAATGAGGCTTAAAAATCACCACCCTTATTATCTATGACTGAACATGTCTTAGTCCAGGCCAGTGTGCCTACCACCTCTGTGGTACACTGTTGATTTCATTTTTCTTCCAGTATTTACTTTTGGTCCTGGACCAATTATCTAGCTGTGATGGGATTCTCCAAAAGTATCCTACATTTTGTACTTAGTGAACTAGTGATTGTTCTGTTTGCAGACATTCTTTCTGAGGCTCTACACTTGCCTCGAAAACCTACATTTGCAGAAAGGGAAATGTATAGGTTTTCCTTTTAAATGTATTTATTTTTGTTTATATTTTATTTATTTTTGGCTCTGTTGGGTCTTCGTTTCTGTGCGAGGGCCTTCTCTAGTTGCGGCGAGCAGGGGCCACTCCTCATCGTTGTTCGTGGGCCTCTCACTGCCGTGGCGCCTCTTGTTGCAGAGCACAGGCTCCAGAAGCGCAGGCTCAGTAGTTGTGGCTCCCGGGCTTAGTTGCACTGCAGCATGTGGGATCTTCCCGGACCAGGGCTCAAATCCGTGTCCCCTGCACTGGCAGGCGGATTCTTAACCTCTGCCCCGCCCGTTATTCTTTTTTTTTAAATATTTCCTCATTTGTGTTTATGTGATGATGCCTTTATTTATTTTTTTATTATTGTTTATATTTGGCTGAGTTGAGTCTGTGTTGCTGCGCGCAGGCTTTCCCTAGTTGTGGCAAGTGGGGGCTACTCTTTGTTGTGGTGCGCGGACTTCTCATTGTGGTGGCTTCTCTTGTTGCGGAGCGTGGGCTCTAAGAGTGCGGGCTTCAGTAATTGCAGCACCTGGGCTCCGTATTTGCGGCACACAGGCACTAGAGTGCGCGGGCTTCATTAGTTGCAGCGTGTGGCCTCAGTTGTTGTGGCTGGCGGGCTCTAGAGCGCAGGCTCAGTAGTTGTGATGTACGGGCTTACTTGCTCTGCGGCATGTGGGATCTTCCCGGACCAGGGCTGGAACCCGTGTCCCCTGCATTGGCAGACGGATTCTTAACTAGTGCACCACCAGGAAAGTCCCAGACTTTCCTTTTCTTAATGACAATTTTGAAGAGTCCTGGTTCACATATTTCATAGACTGTCCTTCAACTTGGCTTTGTGTGATGTTCTCCTCATGACTGGAGTGGAGTTAGGGTTTTGGGGAAGGAGATGTTTACTTTTAATATTCGGTTTCAACTCTGTCTCTTGGCTTTTTATATAAGATATTCAATGCATTTAGTTATATATTTAAAAAGCAGGCTTGTAGACTATTATTTTAAAATCTGCTTGCTATTTTGTAATCTGCTTGGGTTGATGGTGGAATGTTTTTTTTTTTTTTTTCAGTACGTGGGCCTCTCCCAGTTGTGGAGTCTCCCGTTCCGGAGCACAGGCTCCCAACCCGCATGCTCAGTGGCCATGGCTCACGGGCCTAGCCGCTCCGCGGCATGTGGGATCTTCCCGGACCGAGTCACGAACCCGTGTCCCCTGCATTGGCAGGCAGGCTCTCAACCACTGCTCCACCAGGGAAGCCCGTTACACTTTTGTTTTAATTATGCAGTTGGCTCTATTGTGTTGATTTACATTTTATTGGTAAATCTCAACTGCTTTGGATTATGATGTGTTTACAAGGCTACACAGATAATCTGGAAGGGAAAATGAAGTAATACAAATGACAGAAAATGTTTTATAATAATAAAATTTTCTTGGCAAGCAGCAACCTTTTCTCAAAGTCAGTCTTTTAATATAATTTGCTTGCTTCATAAATATGGCTTTCTTGTTTGTTCTTATCTTTATTGATTAGTGAGCATGTTAGATGACTTTGAAGGAATCTCACTGTCTTCAAGAAATAATTTGGCATTTTTGATCCGGAATGCTGACAATTCTCAAAAATGGGTCAGGAAAATCAAAGTAATAGATGGAAAAAAATCTCAATTTTAGCTGTTGATACAACTTTTCTTAAGTTTAGGGTGTGTTTTATAATTTACGTTACTAAAACAGATGGTGGAAGGTCCACCAATATATTTATTTTATGTTTTTAAAGCATTTTACTTTGCTGTATTGAATTCAATTCATTCTGGAATTTAGGAGAATTTACCTCTTTATGAAAGAGATTATTGAAAGTAGAAAATGATTGATGACCTTCGCTTCCAGTATTCTTCTCAATAGACTTAGTCTCTCTTCTAATGCTTCCTGTATACTCAGTAATTGTATAAGGTTTAGAGAAAAATGCAGGTCTGGCTGAACATTAAGCACAGTACACTAAATAAAGCTTTTTTACTTTGCAGAATATTTTACATGTGTGTCCCATAGATTCATCAGAGATTCTAGTTTTGGATAAAGGCAAGTACATTTAAGGACAATACAACATCCCTGTCTATGACATTGGCATTCGAATGAGAAGTGAATTTGGTTCAGGACGGTTCTTGGAATGCTTGGCATTTAGGTTATTTTAGGTCAACTCTTTGGGCAATTCAATTAGAGTATTTATTGAATGGTTTTCGTGAGCTGAATGGTTGTCATGTCATGTCATAGATGGTCTAAAACATGACTCTTATTTCTACAATAGTTGTGTTGGTCAGATAAGGCATCTTACCTGATGTATTTAATCCAAGATAATGATGCATGAGTAAGAGGCAGATCATTCTCGAGGAAGTAATTTTGGTTTTGAGAGAGGCATTCTTAGGGAAATAGGCCTTGCAGTGCTCATTTAGAGCTGGGCAGGATTGAGGTCCAGAGAGAGGAGGGAAAGGATATTTGGGTGGAGGGAAGGGCATTGGCAGAGCCTCAGAGGCCTGACGGTTCCTGGGGCCTGTGTGGGAATGGTGGGAAAGTTGGGCTGCAGTCAGCCTGTGGGTGGCCTGGACGTTGGGTAATGAGCGTGGCCGTCAGTTTATGGGTGCCCTCTGTAGAGTTGTCTGTAACTTGCTTCCTCCCTGAGGAAGTGTGACACGCTTCTGCTAGCTGCAGTGTCTTCCCCACAGCTGTGCTGTCCATTGAGGAGAAGGGGGCCTGCTCTGCCATGGCTTCCTTACTCCTCAGGGTATGGCGTGTGAGTTATTTTAATAATGTATCAATCTGCCTTTTCTTTCTTTTGTCACAATGCATTTGCTTTCTAAAGTGGTCTTGTTTTCAGGATAATAATTGGGTTTCCACAGGGAAAATCATAATGTATGAGGCAAATTACTGACTAAAGGCAAATTTCTGACTTAAAAACATGAATCTCTAATTTGTTTCTAGTAGTTCTTCTTTTGTTTAAATTTTTGTTTTGTTAGTTATGTATAGAAACTTAAGGATAGTAATTTCTGCTCAGGTGGATAGTGGTACTGTTTAGCACAGCTCATTGGTCTTCTGAAACTTTTACAAATGCAGTCTGATTCATTCCGGCCAAGTTAATTATGAGGTATATATTTTTTTCCCCTAATGGAGACAAATGTAAAAGACAGAGATACAGAAATCATCTCCAGTTTAGATTGAAGAAATTTTAGTTACTACTGTTTGTTCCTGCTATTTGATCAGAGTTTATTTTTATTTTTTGAAGTCTGTCTCTAATCAAATAAGATTTAATGTTTTAGAAGTAAAAGAGCACCATGACTAAACTGATAAGAAAAGTTAATTTAAGGACAAGAATTGATTTTTAAAAATATAAAAGTACATTTCATGACTTGATTTCAAGATGATCTTGTGGTATCCTTATACTGCTGCAGAGGGAAGTCCACAGTGGGACGAGAATGATGCTTAAAAATCACCACCCTTATTATCTATGACTGAACATGTCTTATTCCAGGCCAGTGTGCCTACCACCTCTGTGGTACACTGTTGATTTCATTTTTCTTCCAGTATTTACTTTTGGTCCTGGACCAATTATCTAGCTGTGATGGGATTCTCCAAAATTATCCTACATTTTGTACTTAGTGAACTAGTGATTGTTCTGTTTGCAGACATTCTTTCTGAGGCTCTACTCTTGCCTCGAAAACCTACATTTGCAGAAAGGGAAATGTATAGGTTTTCCTTTTAAATGTATTTATTTTTATTTATATTTTATTTATTTTTGGCTGTGTTGGGTCTTCGTTTCTGTGCGGGGGCCTTCTCTAGTTGCGGCGAGCAGGGGCCACTCCTCATCGTGGTTCGAGGGCCTCTCAGTGCCGTGGCGCCTCTTGTTGTGGAGCACAGGCTCCAGAAGCGCAGGCTCAGTAGTTGTGGCTCCCGGGCTTAGTTGCACTGCAGCATGTGGGATCTTCCCGGACCAGGGCTCAAATCCGTGTCCCCTGCACTGGCAGGCGGATTCTTAACCACTGCCCAGCCCGTTATTCTTTTTTTTAAAAAAATATTTCCTCATTTGTGTTTATGTGATGATGCCTTTATTTATTTTTTTATTATTGTTTATATTTGGCTGAGTTGAGTCTCTTTTGCTGCGCGCAGGCTTTCCCTAGTTGTGGCAAGTGGGGGCTAATCTTTGTTGTGGTGTGCGGACTTCTCATTGTGGTGGCTTCTCTTGTTGCGGAGCGTGGGCTCTAAGAGTGCGGGCTTCAGTAATTGCAGCACCTGGGCTCAGTATTTGCGGCACACAGGCCCTAGAGTGCGCGGCCTTCATTAGTTGCAGCGTGTGGCCTCAGTTGTTGTGGCTGGTGGGCTCTAGAGCGCAGGCTCAGTAGTTGTGATGTACGGGCTTACTTGCTCTGCGGCACGTGGGATCTTCCCGGACCAGGGCTGGAACCCGTGTCTCCTGCATTGGCAGACGGATTCTTAACTAGTGCACCACCAGGAAAGTCCCAGACTTTCCTTTTCTTAATGACAATTTTGAAGAGTCCTGGTTCACATATTTCATAGACTGTCCTTCAACTTGGCTTTGTGTGATGTTCTCCTCATGACCATAGTGGAGTTAGGGTTTTGGGGAAGGAGATGTTTACTTTTAATATTCAGTTTCAACTCTGTCTCTTGGCTTTTTATATAAGATATTCAATGCATTTAGTTATATATTTAAAAAAGCAGGCTTGTAGACTATTATTTTAAAATCTGCTTGCTATTTTGTAATCTGCTTGGGTTGATGGTGGAATGTTTTTTTTTTTTTTTTCAGTACGTGGGCCTCTCCCTGTTGTGGAGTCTCCCGTTCCGGAGCACAGGCTCCCAACCCTCATGCTCAGTGGCCATGGCTCACGGGCCTAGCCGCTCCGCGGCATGTGGGATCTTCCCGGACCGAGTCACGAACCCGTGTCCCCTGCATTGGCAGGCAGGGTCTCAACCACTGCTCCACCAGGCAAGCCCGTTACACTTTTGTTTTAATTATGCAGTTGGCTCTATTGTGTTGATTTACATTTTATTGGTAAATCTCAACTGCTTTGGATTATGATGTGTTTACAAGGCTACACAGATAATCTGGAAGGGAAAATGAAGTAATACAAATGACAGAAAATGTTTTATAATAATAAAATTTTCTTGGCAAGCAGCAACCTTTTCTCAAAGTCAGTCTTTTAATATAATTTGCTTGCTTCATAAATATGGCTTTCTTGTTTGTTCTTATCTTTATTGATTAGTGAGCATGTTAGATGACTTGGAAGGAATCTCACTGTCTTCAAGAAATAATTTGGCATTTTTGATCCGGAATGCTGACAATTCTCAAAAATGGGTCAGGAAAATCAAAGTAATAGATGGAAAAAAATCTCAATTTTAGCTGTTGATACAACTTTTCTTAAGTTTAGGGTGTGTTTTATAATTTACGTTACTAAAACAGATGTTGGAAGGTCCACCAACATATTTATTTTATGTTTTTAAATCATTTTACTTTGCTGTATTGAATTCAATTCATTCTGGAATTTAGGAGAATTTACCTCTTTATGAAAGAGATTATTGAAAGTAGAAAATGATTGATGACCTTCGCTTCCAGTATTCTTCTCAATAGACTTAGTCTCTCTTCTAATGCTTCCTGTATACTCAGTAATTGTATAAGGTTTAGAGAAAAATGCAGGTCTGGCTGAACATTAAGCACAGTACACTAAATAAAGTTTTTTACTTTGCAGAATATTTTACATGTGTGTCCCATAGATTCATCAGAGATTCTAGTTTTGGATAAAGGCAAGTACATTTAAGGACAATACAACATCCCTGTCTATGACATTGGCATTCGAATGAGAAGTGAATTTGGTTCAGGACGGTTCTTGGAATGCTTGGCATTTAGGTTATTTTAGGTCAACTCTTTGGGCAATTCAATTAGAGTATTTATTGAATGGTTTTCGTGAGCTGAATGGTTGTCATGTCATGTCATAGATGGTCTAAAACATGACTCTTATTTCTACAATAGTTGTGTTGGTCAGATAAGGCATCTTACCTGATGTATTTAATCCAAGATAATGATGCATGAGTAAGAGGCAGATCATTCTCGAGGAAGTAATTTTGGTTTTGAGAGAGGCATTCTTAGGGAAATAGGCCTTGCAGTGCTCATTTAGAGCTGGGCAGGATTGAGGTCCAGAGAGAGGAGGGAAAGGATATTTGGGTGGAGGGAAGGGCATTGGCAGAGCCTCAGAGGCCTGACGGTTCCTGGGGCCTGTGTGGGAATGGTGGGAAAGTTGGGCTGCAGTCAGCCTGTGGGTGGCCTGGACGTTGGGTAATGAGCGTGGCCATCAGTTTATGGGTGCCCTCTGTAGAGTTGTCTGTAACTTGCTTCCTCCCTGAGGAAGTGTGACACGCTTCTGCTAGCTGCAGTGTCTTCCCCACAGCTGTGCTGTCCATTGAGGAGAAGGGGGCCTGCTCTGCCATGGCTTCCTTACTCCTCAGGGTATGGCGTGTGAGTTATTTTAATAATGTATCAATCTGCCTTTTCTTTCTTTTGTCACAATGCATTTGCTTTCTAAAGTGGTCTTGTTTTCAGGATAATAATTGGGTTTCCACAGGGAAAATCATAATGTATGCGGCAAATTACTGACTAAAGGCAAATTTCTGACTTAAAAACATGAATCTCTAATTTGTTTCTAATAGTTCTTCTTTTGTTTAAATTTTTGTTTTGTTAGTTATGTATAGAAACTTAAGGATAGTAATTTCTGCTCAGGTGGATAGTGGTACTGTTTAGCACAGCTCATTGGTCTTCTGAAACTTTTAAAAATGCAGTCTGATTCATTCCAGCCAAGTTAATTATGAGGTACATATTTTTTTCCCCTAATGGAGACAAATGTAAAAGACAGAGATACAGAAATCATCTCCAGTTTAGATTGAAGAAATTTTAGTTACTACTGTTTGTTCCTGCTATTTGATCACAGTTTATTTTTTTTTTGAAGTCTGTCTCTAATCAAATAAGATTTAATGTTTTAGAAGTAAAAGAGCACCATGACTAAATTAATAAGAAAAGTTAATTTAAGGACAAGAATTGATTTTTAAAAATATAAAAGTACATTTCATGACTTGATTTCAAGATGATCTGGTGGTATCCTTATACTGCTGCAGAAGGAAGTCCACAGTGGGACGAGAATGATGCTTAAAAATCACCACCCTTATTATCTATGACTGAACATGTCTTAGTCCAGGCCAGTGTGCCTACCACCTCTGTGGTACACTGTTGATTTCATTTTTCTTCCAGTATTTACTTTTGGTCCTGGACCAATTATCTAGCTGTGATGGGATTCTCCAAAAGTATCCTACATTTTGTACTTAGTGAACTAGTGATTGTTCTGTTTGCAGACATTCTTTCTGAGGCTCTACTCTTGCCTCGGAAACCTACATTTGCAGAAAGGGAAATGTATAGGTTTTCCTTTTAAATGTATTTATTTTTATTTATATTTTATTTATTTTTGGCTGTGTTGGGTCTTCGTTTCTGTGCGAGGGCCTTCTCTAGTTGCGGCGAGCAGGGGCCACTCCTCATCGTGGTTCGTGGGCCTCTCACTGCCGTGGCGCCTCTTGTTGCGGAGCACAGGCTCCAGAAGCGCAGGCTCAGTAGTTGTGGCTCACGGGCTTAGTTGCACTGCAGCATGTGGGATCTTCCCGGACCAGGGCTCAAATCCGTGTCCCCTGCACTGGCAGGCGGATTCTTAACCACTGCCCCGCCCGTTATTCTTTTTTTTAAAAAAATATTTCCTCATATGTGTTTATGTGATGATGCCTTTATTTATTTTTTTATTATTGTTTATATTTGGCTGAGTTGAGTCTCTGTTGCTGCGCGCAGGCTTTCCCTAGTTGTGGCAAGTGGGGGCTACTCTTTGTTGTGGTGTGCGGACTTCTCATTGTGGTGGCTTCTCTTGTTGCGGAGCGTGGGCTCTAAGAGTGCGGGCTTCAGTAATTGCAGCACCTGGGCTCAGTATTTGCGGCACACAGGCCCTAGAGTGCGCGGGCTTCATTAGTTGCAGCGTGCGGCCTCAGTTGTTGTGGCTGGTGGGCTCTAGAGCGCAGGCTCAGTAGTTGTGATGTACGGGTATACTTGCTCTGCGGCACGTGGGATCTTCCCGGACCAGGGCTGGAACCCGTGTCCCCTGCATTGGCAGACGGATTCTTAACTAGTGCACCACCAGGAAAGTCCCAGACTTTCCTTTTCTTAATGACAATTTTGAAGAGTCCTGGTTCACATATTTCATAGACTGTCCTTCAACTTGGCTTTGTGTGATGTTCTCCTCATGACCATAGTGGAGTTAGGGTTTTGGGGAAAGAGATGTTTACTTTTAATATTCGGTTTCAACTCTATCTCTTGGCTTTTTATATAAGATATTCAATGCATTTAGTTATATATTTAAAAAAGCAGTCTTGTAGACTATTATTTTAAAATCTGCTTGCTATTTTGTAATCTGCTTGGGTTGATGGTGGAATGCTTTTTTTTTTTTTTCAGTACGTGGGCCTCTCCCTGTTGTGGAGTCTCCCGTTACGGAGCACAGGCTCCCAACCCGCATGCTCAGTGGCCATGGCTCACGGGCCTAGCCGCTCCGCGGCATGTGGGATCTTCCCGGACCGAGTCACGAACCCGTGTCCCCTGCATTGGCAGGCAGGCTCTCAACCACTGCTCCACCAGGGAAGCCCGGTACACTTTTGTTTTAATTATGCAGTTGGCTCTATTGTGTTGATTTACATTTTATTTGTAAATCTCAACTGCTTTGGATTATGATGTGTTTACAAGGCTACACAGATAATCTGGAAGGGAAAATGAAGTAATACAAATGACAGAAAAAGTTTTATAATAATGAAATTTTCTTGGCAAGCAGCAACCTTTTCTCAAAGTCAGTCTTTTAATATAATTTGCTTGCTTCCTAAATATGGCTTTCTTGTTTGTTCTTATCTTTATTGATTAGTGAGCATGTTAGATGACTTGGGAGGAATCTCACTGTCTTCAACAAATAATTTGGCATTATTGATCCAGAATGCTGACAATTCTCAAAAATGGGTCAGGAAAATCAAAGTAATAGATGGAAAAAAATCTCAATTTTAGCTGTTGATATAACTTTTCTTAAATTTAGGGTGTTTTTTATAATTTAAGTTACTAAAACAGATGGTGGAAGGTCCACCAAGATATTTATTTTATGTATTTAAAGCATTTTACTTTGCTGTATTGAATTCCATTCATTCTGGAATTTAGGAGCATTTACCTCTTTATGAAAGAGACTATTGAAAGTAGAAAATGATTGATGACCTTCGCTTCCAGTATTCTTCTCAATAGACTTAGGCTCTCTTCTAATGCTTCTTGCATACTAAGTAATTGTATAAGGTTTAGAGAATAATTTAGGTCTGTCTGAACATTAAGCACAGTACACTAAATAAAGCTTTTTCACTTTGCAGAATATTTTACATGTGTGTCCCATAGATTCATCAGAGATTCTAGTTTTGGATAAAGGCAAGTACATTTAAGGACAATACAGCATCCCTGTCTGTGACATTGGCATTCGAATGAGAAGTGAATTTGGTTCACGACGGTTCTTGGAATGCTTGGCATTTAGGTTATTTTAGGTCAACTCTTTGGGCAATTCAATTAGAGTATTTATTGAATGGTTTTCGTGAGCTGAATGGTTGTCATGTCATGTCATAGATGGTCTAAAACATGACTCTTATTTCTAAAATAGTTGTGTTGGTCAGATAAGGCATCTTACATGAAGTATGTAATCCAAGATAATGATGCATGAGTAAGAGGCAGATCATTCTCGAGGAAGTAATTTTGGTTTTGAGAGAGGCATTCTTAGGGAAATAGGCCTTGCAGTGCTCATTTAGAGCTGGGCAGGATTGAGGTCCAGAGAGAGGAGGGAAAGGATATTTGGGTAGAGGGAAGGGCATTGGCAGAGCCTCAGAGGCCTGACGGTTCCTGGGGCCTGTGTGGGAATGGTGGGAAAGTTGGGCTGCAGTCAGCCTGTGGGTGGCCTGGACGTTGGGTAATGAGCGTGGCCGTCAGTTTATGGGTGCCCTCTGTAGAGTTGTCTGTAACTTGCTTCCTCCCTGAGGAAGTGTGACACGCTTCTGCTAGCTGCAGTGTCTTCCCCACAGCTGTGCTGTCCATTGAGGAGAAGGGGGCCTGCTCTGCCATGGATTCCTTACTCCTCAGGGTATGGCGTGTGAGTTATTTTAATAATGTATCAATCTGCCTTTTCTTTCTTTTGTCACAATGCATTTGCTTTCTAAAGTGGTCTTGTTTTCAGGATAATAATTGGGTTTCCACAGGGAAAATCATAATGTATGAGGCAAATTACTGACTAAAGGCAAATTTCTGACTTAAAAACATGAATCTCTAATTTGTTTCTAGTAGTTCTTCTTTTGTTTAAATTTTTGTTTTGTTAGTTATGTATAGAAACTTAAGGATAGTAATTTCTGCTCAGGTGGATAGTGGTACTGTTTAGCACAGCTCATTGGTCTTCTGAAACTTTTACAAATGCAGTCTGATTCATTCCGGCCAAGTTAATTATGAGGTACATATTTTTTTCCCTTATGGAGACAAATGTAAAAGACAGAGATACAGAAATCATCTCCAGTTTAGACTGAAGAAATTTTAGTTACTACTGTTTGTTCCTGCTATTTGATCAGAGTTTATTTTTATTTTTTGAAGTCTGTCTCTAATCAAATAAGATTTAATGTTTTAGAAGTAAAAGAGCACCATGACTAAATTAATAAGAAAAGTTAATTTAAGGACAAGAATTGATTTTAAAAAATATAAAAGTACATTTCATGACTTGATTTCAAGATGATCTGGTGGTATTCTTATACTGCTGCAGAAGGATGTCCACAGTGGGACGAGAATGAGGCTTAAAAATCACCACCCTTATTATCTATGACTGAACATGTCTTAGTCCAGGCCAGTGTGCCTACCACCTCTGTGGTACACTGTTGATTTCATTTTTCTTCCAGTATTTACTTTTGGTCCTGGACCAATTATCTAGCTGTGATGGGATTCTCCAAAAGTATCCTACATTTTGTACTTAGTGAACTAGTGATTGTTCTGTTTGCAGACATTCTTTCTGAGGCTCTACACTTGCCTCGAAAACCTACATTTGCAGAAAGGGAAATGTATAGGTTTTCCTTTTAAATGTATTTATTTTTGTTTATATTTTATTTATTTTTGGCTGTGTTGGGTCTTCGTTTCTGTGCGAGGGCCTTCTCTAGTTGCGGCGAGCAGGGGCCACTCCTCATCGTTGTTCGTGGGCCTCTCACTGCCGTGGCGCCTCTTGTTGCAGAGCACAGGCTCCAGAAGCGCAGGCTCAGTAGTTGTGGCTCCCGGGCTTAGTTGCACTGCAGCATGTGGGATCTTCCCGGACCAGGGCTCAAATCCGTGTCCCCTGCACTGGCAGGCGGATTCTTAACCTCTGCCCCGCCCGTTATTCTTTTTTTTTAAATATTTCCTCATTTGTGTTTATGTGATGATGCCTTTATTTATTTTTTTATTATTGTTTATATTTGGCTGAGTTGAGTCTGTGTTGCTGCGCGCAGGCTTTCCCTAGTTGTGGCAAGTGGGGGCTACTCTTTGTTGTGGTGCGCGGACTTCTCATTGTGGTGGCTTCTCTTGTTGCGGAGCGTGGGCTCTAAGAGTGCGGGCTTCAGTAATTGCAGCACCTGGGCTCCGTATTTGCGGCACACAGGCACTAGAGTGCGCGGGCTTCATTAGTTGCAGCGTGTGGCCTCAGTTGTTGTGGCTGGCGGGCTCTAGAGCGCAGGCTCAGTAGTTGTGATGTACGGGCTTACTTGCTCTGCGGCATGTGGGATCTTCCCGGACCAGGGCTGGAACCCGTGTCCCCTGCATTGGCAGACGGATTCTTAACTAGTGCACCACCAGGAAAGTCCCAGACTTTCCTTTTCTTAATGACAATTTTGAAGAGTCCTGGTTCACATATTTCATAGACTGTCCTTCAACTTGGCTTTGTGTGATGTTCTCCTCATGACTGGAGTGGAGTTAGGGTTTTGGGGAAGGAGATGTTTACTTTTAATATTCGGTTTCAACTCTGTCTCTTGGCTTTTTATATAAGATATTCAATGCATTTAGTTATATATTTAAAAAGCAGGCTTGTAGACTATTATTTTAAAATCTGCTTGCTATTTTGTAATCTGCTTGGGTTGATGGTGGAATGTTTTTTTTTTTTTTTTCAGTACGTGGGCCTCTCCCTGTTGTGGAGTCTCCCGTTCCGGAGCACAGGCTCCCAACCCGCATGCTCAGTGGCCATGGCTCACGGGCCTAGCCGCTCCGCGGCATGTGGGATCTTCCCGGACCGAGTCACGAACCCGTGTCCCCTGCATTGGCAGGCAGGCTCTCAACCACTGCTCCACCAGGGAAGCCCGTTACACTTTTGTTTTAATTATGCAGTTGGCTCTATTGTGTTGATTTACATTTTATTGGTAAATCTCAACTGCTTTGGATTATGATGTGTTTACAAGGCTACACAGATAATCTGGAAGGGAAAATGAAGTAATACAAATGACAGAAAATGTTTTATAATAATAAAATTTTCTTGGCAAGCAGCAACCTTTTCTCAAAGTCAGTCTTTTAATATAATTTGCTTGCTTCATAAATATGGCTTTCTTGTTTGTTCTTATCTTTATTGATTAGTGAGCATGTTAGATGACTTTGAAGGAATCTCACTGTCTTCAAGAAATAATTTGGCATTTTTGATCCGGAATGCTGACAATTCTCAAAAATGGGTCAGGAAAATCAAAGTAATAGATGGAAAAAAATCTCAATTTTAGCTGTTGATACAACTTTTCTTAAGTTTAGGGTGTGTTTTATAATTTACGTTACTAAAACAGATGGTGGAAGGTCCACCAATATATTTATTTTATGTTTTTAAAGCATTTTACTTTGCTGTATTGAATTCAATTCATTCTGGAATTTAGGAGAATTTACCTCTTTATGAAAGAGATTATTGAAAGTAGAAAATGATTGATGACCTTCGCTTCCAGTATTCTTCTCAATAGACTTAGTCTCTCTTCTAATGCTTCCTGTATACTCAGTAATTGTATGAGGTTTAGAGAAAAATGCAGGTCTGGCTGAACATTAAGCACAGTACACTAAATAAAGCTTTTTTACTTTGCAGAATATTTTACATGTGTGTCCCATAGATTCATCAGAGATTCTAGTTTTGGATAAAGGCAAGTACATTTAAGGACAATACAACATCCCTGTCTATGACATTGGCATTCGAATGAGAAGTGAATTTGGTTCAGGACGGTTCTTGGAATGCTTGGCATTTAGGTTATTTTAGGTCAACTCTTTGGGCAATTCAATTAGAGTATTTATTGAATGGTTTTCGTGAGCTGAATGGTTGTCATGTCATGTCATAGATGGTCTAAAACATGACTCTTATTTCTACAATAGTTGTGTTGGTAAGATAAGGCATCTTACCTGATGTATTTAATCCAAGATAATGATGCATGAGTAAGAGGCAGATCATTCTCGAGGAAGTAATTTTGGTTTTGAGAGAGGCATTCTTAGGGAAATAGGCCTTGCAGTGCTCATTTAGAGCTGGGCAGGATTGAGGTCCAGAGAGAGGAGGGAAAGGATATTTGGGTGGAGGGAAGGGCATTGGCAGAGCCTCAGAGGCCTGACGGTTCCTGGGGCCTGTGTGGGAATGGTGGGAAAGTTGGGCTGCAGTCAGCCTGTGGGTGGCCTGGACGTTGGGTAATGAGCGTGGCCGTCAGTTTATGGGTGCCCTCTGTAGAGTTGTCTGTAACTTGCTTCCTCCCTGAGGAAGTGTGACACGCTTCTGCTAGCTGCAGTGTCTTCCCCACAGCTGTGCTGTCCATTGAGGAGAAGGGGGCCTGCTCTGCCATGGCTTCCTTACTCCTCAGGGTATGGCGTGTGAGTTATTTTAATAATGTATCAATCTGCCTTTTCTTTCTTTTGTCACAATGCATTTGCTTTCTAAAGTGGTCTTGTTTTCAGGATAATAATTGGGTTTCCACAGGGAAAATCATAATGTATGAGGCAAATTACTGACTAAAGGCAAATTTCTGACTTAAAAACATGAATCTCTAATTTGTTTCTAGTAGTTCTTCTTTTGTTTAAATTTTTGTTTTGTTAGTTATGTATAGAAACTTAAGGATAGTAATTTCTGCTCAGGTGGATAGTGGTACTGTTTAGCACAGCTCATTGGTCTTCTGAAACTTTTACAAATGCAGTCTGATTCATTCCGGCCAAGTTAATTATGAGGTACATATTTTTTTCCCCTAATGGAGACAAATGTAAAAGACAGAGATACAGAAATCATCTCCAGTTTAGATTGAAGAAATTTTAGTTACTACTGTTTGTTCCTGCTATTTGATCAGAGTTTATTTTTATTTTTTGAAGTCTGTCTCTAATCAAATAAGATTTAATGTTTTAGAAGTAAAAGAGCACCATGACTAAACTGATAAGAAAAGTTAATTTAAGGACAAGAATTGATTTTTAAAAATATAAAAGTACATTTCATGACTTGATTTCAAGATGATCTTGTGGTATCCTTATACTGCTGCAGAGGGAAGTCCACAGTGGGACGAGAATGATGCTTAAAAATCACCACCCTTATTATCTATGACTGAACATGTCTTATTCCAGGCCAGTGTGCCTACCACCTCTGTGGTACACTGTTGATTTCATTTTTCTTCCAGTATTTACTTTTGGTCCTGGACCAATTATCTAGCTGTGATGGGATTCTCCAAAATTATCCTACATTTTGTACTTAGTGAACTAGTGATTGTTCTGTTTGCAGACATTCTTTCTGAGGCTCTACTCTTGCCTCGAAAACCTACATTTGCAGAAAGGGAAATGTATAGGTTTTCCTTTTAAATGTATTTATTTTTATTTATATTTTATTTATTTTTGGCTGTGTTGGGTCTTCGTTTCTGTGCGGGGGCCTTCTCTAGTTGCGGCGAGCAGGGGCCACTCCTCATCGTGGTTCGAGGGCCTCTCAGTGCCGTGGCGCCTCTTGTTGTGGAGCACAGGCTCCAGAAGCGCAGGCTCAGTAGTTGTGGCTCCCGGGCTTAGTTGCACTGCAGCATGTGGGATCTTCCCGGACCAGGGCTCAAATCCGTGTCCCCTGCACTGGCAGGCGGATTCTTAACCACTGCCCCGCCCGTTATTCTTTTTTTTAAAAAAATATTTCCTCATATGTGTTTATGTGATGATGCCTTTATTTATTTTTTTATTATTGTTTATATTTGGCTGAGTTGAGTCTCTGTTGCTGCGCGCAGGCTTTCCCTAGTTGTGGCAAGTGGGGGCTACTCTTTGTTGTGGTGTGCGGACTTCTCATTGTGGTGGCTTCTCTTGTTGCGGAGCGTGGGCTCTAAGAGTGCGGGCTTCAGTAATTGCAGCACCTGGGCTCAGTATTTGCGGCACACAGGCCCTAGAGTGCGCGGCCTTCATTAGTTGCAGCGTGTGGCCTCAGTTGTTGTGGCTGGTGGGCTCTAGAGCGCAGGCTCAGTAGTTGTGATGTACGGGCTTACTTGCTCTGCGGCACGTGGGATCTTCCCGGACCAGGGCTGGAACCCGTGTCTCCTGCATTGGCAGACGGATTCTTAACTAGTGCACCACCAGGAAAGTCCCAGACTTTCCTTTTCTTAATGACAATTTTGAAGAGTCCTGGTTCACATATTTCATAGACTGTCCTTCAACTTGGCTTTGTGTGATGTTCTCCTCATGACCATAGTGGAGTTAGGGTTTTGGGGAAGGAGATGTTTACTTTTAATATTCAGTTTCAACTCTGTCTCTTGGCTTTTTATATAAGATATTCAATGCATTTAGTTATATATTTAAAAAAGCAGGCTTGTAGACTATTATTTTAAAATCTGCTTGCTATTTTGTAATCTGCTTGGGTTGATGGTGGAATGTTTTTTTTTTTTTTTTTCAGTACGTGGGCCTCTCCCTGTTGTGGAGTCTCCCGTTCCGGAGCACAGGCTCCCAACCCGCATGCTCAGTGGCCATGACTCACGGGCCTAGCCGCTCCGCGGCATGTGGGATCTTCCCGGACCGAGTCACGAACCCGTGTCCCCTGCATTGGCAGGCAGGGTCTCAACCACTGCTCCACCAGGCAAGCCCGTTACACTTTTGTTTTAATTATGCAGTTGGCTCTATTGTGTTGATTTACATTTTATTGGTAAATCTCAACTGCTTTGGATTATGATGTGTTTACAAGGCTACACAGATAATCTGGAAGGGAAAATGAAGTAATACAAATGACAGAAAATGTTTTATAATAATAAAATTTTCTTGGCAAGCAGCAACCTTTTCTCAAAGTCAGTCTTTTAATATAATTTGCTTGCTTCATAAATATGGCTTTCTTGTTTGTTCTTATCTTTATTGATTAGTGAGCATGTTAGATGACTTGGAAGGAATCTCACTGTCTTCAAGAAATAATTTGGCATTTTTGATCCGGAATGCTGACAATTCTCAAAAATGGGTCAGGAAAATCAAAGTAATAGATGGAAAAAAATCTCAATTTTAGCTGTTGATACAACTTTTCTTAAGTTTAGGGTGTGTTTTATAATTTACGTTACTAAAACAGATGTTGGAAGGTCCACCAACATATTTATTTTATGTTTTTAAATCATTTTACTTTGCTGTATTGAATTCAATTCATTCTGGAATTTAGGAGAATTTACCTCTTTATGAAAGAGATTATTGAAAGTAGAAAATGATTGATGACCTTCGCTTCCAGTATTCTTCTCAATAGACTTAGTCTCTCTTCTAATGCTTCCTGTATACTCAGTAATTGTATAAGGTTTAGAGAAAAATGCAGGTCTGGCTGAACATTAAGCACAGTACACTAAATAAAGTTTTTTACTTTGCAGAATATTTTACATGTGTGTCCCATAGATTCATCAGAGATTCTAGTTTTGGATAAAGGCAAGTACATTTAAGGACAATACAACATCCCTGTCTATGACATTGGCATTCGAATGAGAAGTGAATTTGGTTCAGGACGGTTCTTGGAATGCTTGGCATTTAGGTTATTTTAGGTCAACTCTTTGGGCAATTCAATTAGAGTATTTATTGAATGGTTTTCGTGAGCTGAATGGTTGTCATGTCATGTCATAGATGGTCTAAAACATGACTCTTATTTCTACAATAGTTGTGTTGGTCAGATAAGGCATCTTACCTGATGTATTTAATCCAAGATAATGATGCATGAGTAAGAGGCAGATCATTCTCGAGGAAGTAATTTTGGTTTTGAGAGAGGCATTCTTAGGGAAATAGGCCTTGCAGTGCTCATTTAGAGCTGGGCAGGATTGAGGTCCAGAGAGAGGAGGGAAAGGATATTTGGGTGGAGGGAAGGGCATTGGCAGAGCCTCAGAGGCCTGACGGTTCCTGGGGCCTGTGTGGGAATGGTGGGAAAGTTGGGCTGCAGTCAGCCTGTGGGTGGCCTGGACGTTGGGTAATGAGCGTGGCCATCAGTTTATGGGTGCCCTCTGTAGAGTTGTCTGTAACTTGCTTCCTCCCTGAGGAAGTGTGACACGCTTCTGCTAGCTGCAGTGTCTTCCCCACAGCTGTGCTGTCCATTGAGGAGAAGGGGGCCTGCTCTGCCATGGCTTCCTTACTCCTCAGGGTATGGCGTGTGAGTTATTTTAATAATGTATCAATCTGCCTTTTCTTTCTTTTGTCACAATGCATTTGCTTTCTAAAGTGGTCTTCTTTTCAGGATAATAATTGGGTTTCCACAGGGAAAATCATAATGTATGCGGCAAATTACTGACTAAAGGCAAATTTCTGACTTAAAAACATGAATCTCTAATTTGTTTCTAATAGTTCTTCTTTTGTTTAAATTTTTGTTTTGTTAGTTATGTATAGAAACTTAAGGATAGTAATTTCTGCTCAGGTGGATAGTGGTACTGTTTAGCACAGCTCATTGGTCTTCTGAAACTTTTACAAATGCAGTCTGATTCATTCCGGCCAAGTTAATTATGAGGTACATATTTTTTTCCCTTATGGAGACAAATGTAAAAGACAGAGATACAGAAATCATCTCCAGTTTAGATTGAAGAAATTTTAGTTACTACTGTTTGTTCCTGCTATTTGATCAGAGTTTATTTTTATTTTTTGAAGTCTGTCTCTAATCAAATAAGATTTAATGTTTTAGAAGTAAAAGAGCACCATGACTAAATTAATAAGAAAAGTTAATTTAAGGACAAGAATTGATTTTTAAAAATATAAAAGTACATTTCATGACTTGATTTCAAGATGATCTGGTGGTATTCTTATACTGCTGCAGAAGGATGTCCACAGTGGGACGAGAATGAGGCTTAAAAATCACCACCCTTATTATCTATGACTGAACATGTCTTAGTCCAGGCCAGTGTGCCTACCACCTCTGTGGTATACTGTTGATTTCATTTTTCTTCCAGTATTTACTTTTGGTCCTGGACCAATTATCTAGCTGTGATGGGATTCTCCAAAAGTATCCTACATTTTGTACTTAGTGAACTAGTGATTGTTCTGTTTGCAGACATTCTTTCTGAGGCTCTACACTTGCCTCGAAAACCTACATTTGCAGAAAGGGAAATGTATAGGTTTTCCTTTTAAATGTATTTATTTTTATTTATATTTTATTTATTTTTGGCTGTGTTGGGTCTTCGTTTCTGTGCGAGGGCCTTCTCTAGTTGCGGCGAGCAGGGGCCACTCCTCATCGTTGTTCGTGGGCCTCTCACTGCCGTGGCGCCTCTTGTTGCAGAGCACAGGCTCCAGAAGCGCAGGCTCAGTAGTTGTGGCTCCCGGGCTTAGTTGCACTGCAGCATGTGGGATCTTCCCGGACCAGGGCTCAAATCCGTGTCCCCTGCACTGGCAGGCGGATTCTTAACCTCTGCCCCGCCCGTTATTCTTTTTTTTTAAATATTTCCTCATTTGTGTTTATGTGATGATGCCTTTATTTATTTTTTTATTATTGTTTATATTTGGCTGAGTTGAGTCTGTGTTGCTGCGCGCAGGCTTTCCCTAGTTGTGGCAAGTGGGGGCTACTCTTTGTTGTGGTGCGCGGACTTCTCATTGTGGTGGCTTCTCTTGTTGCGGAGCGTGGGCTCTAAGAGTGCGGGCTTCAGTAATTGCAGCACCTGGGCTCCGTATTTGCGGCACACAGGCACTAGAGTGCGCGGGCTTCATTAGTTGCAGCGTGTGGCCTCAGTTGTTGTGGCTGGCGGGCTCTAGAGCGCAGGCTCAGTAGTTGTGATGTACGGGCTTACTTGCTCTGCGGCATGTGGGATCTTCCCGGACCAGGGCTGGAACCCGTGTCCCCTGCATTGGCAGACGGATTCTTAACTAGTGCACCACCAGGAAAGTCCCAGACTTTCCTTTTCTTAATGACAATTTTGAAGAGTCCTGGTTCACATATTTCATAGACTGTCCTTCAACTTGGCTTTGTGTGATGTTCTCCTCATGACTGGAGTGGAGTTAGGGTTTTGGGGAAGGAGATGTTTACTTTTAATATTCGGTTTCAACTCTGTCTCTTGGCTTTTTATATAAGATATTCAATGCATTTAGTTATATATTTAAAAAGCAGGCTTGTAGACTATTATTTTAAAATCTGCTTGCTATTTTGTAATCTGCTTGGGTTGATGGTGGAATGTTTTTTTTTTTTTTTTTTTTCAGTACGTGGGCCTCTCCCTGTTGTGGAGTCTCCTGTTCCGGAGCACAGGCTCCCAACCCGCATGCTCAGTGGCCATGGCTCACGGGCCTAGCCGCTCCGCGGCATGTGGGATCTTCCCGGACCGAGTCACGAACCCGTGTCCCCTGCATTGGCAGGCAGGCTCTCAACCACTGCTCCACCAGGGAAGCCCGTTACACTTTTGTTTTAATTATGCAGTTGGCTCTATTGTGTTGATTTACATTTTATTGGTAAATCTCAACTGCTTTGGATTATGATGTGTTTACAAGGCTACACAGATAATCTGGAAGGGAAAATGAAGTAATACAAATGACAGAAAATGTTTTATAATAATAAAATTTTCTTGGCAAGCAGCAACCTTTTCTCAAAGTCAGTCTTTTAATATAATTTGCTTGCTTCATAAATATGGCTTTCTTGTTTGTTCTTATCTTTATTGATTAGTGAGCATGTTAGATGACTTTGAAGGAATCTCACTGTCTTCAAGAAATAATTTGGCATTTTTGATCCGGAATGCTGACAATTCTCAAAAATGGGTCAGGAAAATCAAAGTAATAGATGGAAAAAAATCTCAATTTTAGCTGTTGATACAACTTTTCTTAAGTTTAGGGTGTGTTTTATAATTTACGTTACTAAAACAGATGGTGGAAGGTCCACCAATATATTTATTTTATGTTTTTAAAGCATTTTACTTTGCTGTATTGAATTCAATTCATTCTGGAATTTAGGAGAATTTACCTCTTTATGAAAGAGATTATTGAAAGTAGAAAATGATTGATGACCTTCGCTTCCAGTATTCTTCTCAATAGACTTAGTCTCTCTTCTAATGCTTCCTGTATACTCAGTAATTGTATAAGGTTTAGAGAAAAATGCAGGTCTGGCTGAACATTAAGCACAGTACACTAAATAAAGTTTTTTACTTTGCAGAATATTTTACATGTGTGTCCCATAGATTCATCAGAGATTCTAGTTTTGGATAAAGGCAAGTACATTTAAGGACAATACAATATCCCTGTCTATGACATTGGCATTCGAATGAGAAGTGAATTTGGTTCAGGACGGTTCTTGGAATGCTTGGCATTTAGGTTATTTTAGGTCAACTCTTTGGGCAATTCAATTAGAGTATTTATTGAATGGTTTTCGTGAGCTGAATGGTTGTCATGTCATGTCATAGATGGTCTAAAACATGACTCTTATTTCTACAATAGTTGTGTTGGTAAGATAAGGCATCTTACCTGATGTATTTAATCCAAGATAATGATGCATGAGTAAGAGGCAGATCATTCTCGAGGAAGTAATTTTGGTTTTGAGAGAGGCATTCTTAGGGAAATAGGCCTTGCAGTGCTCATTTAGAGCTGGGCAGGATTGAGGTCCAGAGAGAGGAGGGAAAGGATATTTGGGTGGAGGGAAGGGCATTGGCAGAGCCTCAGAGGCCTGACGGTTCCTGGGGCCTGTGTGGGAATGGTGGGAAAGTTGGGCTGCAGTCAGCCTGTGGGTGGCCTGGACGTTGGGTAATGAGCGTGGCCGTCAGTTTATGGGTGCCCTCTGTAGAGTTGTCTGTAACTTGCTTCCTCCCTGAGGAAGTGTGACACGCTTCTGCTAGCTGCAGTGTCTTCCCCACAGCTGTGCTGTCCATTGAGGAGAAGGGGGCCTGCTCTGCCATGGCTTCCTTACTTCTCAGGGTATGGCGTGTGAGTTATTTTAATAATGTATCAATCTGCCTTTTCTTTCTTTTGTCACAATGCATTTGCTTTCTAAAGTGGTCTTGTTTTCAGGATAATAATTGGGTTTCCACAGGGAAAATCATAATGTATGAGGCAAATTACTGACTAAAGGCAAATTTCTGACTTAAAAACATGAATCTCTAATTTGTTTCTAGTAGTTCTTCTTTTGTTTAAATTTTTGTTTTGTTAGTTATGTATAGAAACTTAAGGATAGTAATTTCTGCTCAGGTGGATAGTGGTACTGTTTAGCACAGCTCATTGGTCTTCTGAAACTTTTACAAATGCAGTCTGATTCATTCCGGCCAAGTTAATTATGAGGTATATATTTTTTTCCCCTAATGGAGACAAATGTAAAAGACAGAGATACAGAAATCATCTCCAGTTTAGATTGAAGAAATTTTAGTTACTACTGTTTGTTCCTGCTATTTGATCAGAGTTTATTTTTATTTTTTGAAGTCTGTCTCTAATCAAATAAGATTTAATGTTTTAGAAGTAAAAGAGCACCATGACTAAACTGATAAGAAAAGTTAATTTAAGGACAAGAATTGATTTTTAAAAATATAAAAGTACATTTCATGACTTGATTTCAAGATGATCTTGTGGTATCCTTATACTGCTGCAGAGGGAAGTCCACAGTGGGACGAGAATGATGCTTAAAAATCACCACCCTTATTATCTATGACTGAACATGTCTTATTCCAGGCCAGTGTGCCTACCACCTCTGTGGTACACTGTTGATTTCATTTTTCTTCCAGTATTTACTTTTGGTCCTGGACCAATTATCTAGCTGTGATGGGATTCTCCAAAATTATCCTACATTTTGTACTTAGTGAACTAGTGATTGTTCTGTTTGCAGACATTCTTTCTGAGGCTCTACTCTTGCCTCGAAAACCTACATTTGCAGAAAGGGAAATGTATAGGTTTTCCTTTTAAATGTATTTATTTTTATTTATATTTTATTTATTTTTGGCTGTGTTGGGTCTTCGTTTCTGTGCGGGGGCCTTCTCTAGTTGCGGCGAGCAGGGGCCACTCCTCATCGTGGTTCGAGGGCCTCTCAGTGCCGTGGCGCCTCTTGTTGTGGAGCACAGGCTCCAGAAGCGCAGGCTCAGTAGTTGTGGCTCCCGGGCTTAGTTGCACTGCAGCATGTGGGATCTTCCCGGACCAGGGCTCAAATCCGTGTCCCCTGCACTGGCAGGCGGATTCTTAACCACTGCCCCGCCCGTTATTCTTTTTTTTAAAAAAATATTTCCTCATATGTGTTTATGTGATGATGCCTTTATTTATTTTTTTATTATTGTTTATATTTGGCTGAGTTGAGTCTCTGTTGCTGCGCGCAGGCTTTCCCTAGTTGTGGCAAGTGGGGGCTACTCTTTGTTGTGGTGTGCGGACTTCTCATTGTGGTGGCTTCTCTTGTTGCGGAGCGTGGGCTCTAAGAGTGCGGGCTTCAGTAATTGCAGCACCTGGGCTCAGTATTTGCGGCACACAGGCCCTAGAGTGCGCGGCCTTCATTAGTTGCAGCGTGTGGCCTCAGTTGTTGTGGCTGGTGGGCTCTAGAGCGCAGGCTCAGTAGTTGTGATGTACGGGCTTACTTGCTCTGCGGCACGTGGGATCTTCCCGGACCAGGGCTGGAACCCGTGTCTCCTGCATTGGCAGACGGATTCTTAACTAGTGCACCACCAGGAAAGTCCCAGACTTTCCTTTTCTTAATGACAATTTTGAAGAGTCCTGGTTCACATATTTCATAGACTGTCCTTCAACTTGGCTTTGTGTGATGTTCTCCTCATGACCATAGTGGAGTTAGGGTTTTGGGGAAGGAGATGTTTACTTTTAATATTCAGTTTCAACTCTGTCTCTTGGCTTTTTATATAAGATATTCAATGCATTTAGTTATATATTTAAAAAAGCAGGCTTGTAGACTATTATTTTAAAATCTGCTTGCTATTTTGTAATCTGCTTGGGTTGATGGTGGAATGTTTTTTTTTTTTTTTCAGTACGTGGGCCTCTCCCTGTTGTGGAGTCTCCCGTTCCGGAGCACAGGCTCCCAACCCGCATGCTCAGTGGCCATGGCTCACGGGCCTAGCCGCTCCGCGGCATGTGGGATCTTCCCGGACCGAGTCACGAACCCGTGTCCCCTGCATTGGCAGGCAGGGTCTCAACCACTGCTCCACCAGGCAAGCCCGTTACACTTTTGTTTTAATTATGCAGTTGGCTCTATTGTGTTGATTTACATTTTATTGGTAAATCTCAACTGCTTTGGATTATGATGTGTTTACAAGGCTACACAGATAATCTGGAAGGGAAAATGAAGTAATACAAATGACAGAAAATGTTTTATAATAATAAAATTTTCTTGGCAAGCAGCAACCTTTTCTCAAAGTCAGTCTTTTAATATAATTTGCTTGCTACATAAATATGGCTTTCTTGTTTGTTCTTATCTTTATTGATTAGTGAGCATGTTAGATGACTTGGAAGGAATCTCACTGTCTTCAAGAAATAATTTGGCATTTTTGATCCGGAATGCTGACAATTCTCAAAAATGGGTCAGGAAAATCAAAGTAATAGATGGAAAAAAATCTCAATTTTAGCTGTTGATACAACTTTTCTTAAGTTTAGGGTGTGTTTTATAATTTACGTTACTAAAACAGATGTTGGAAGGTCCACCAACATATTTATTTTATGTTTTTAAATCATTTTACTTTGCTGTATTGAATTCAATTCATTCTGGAATTTAGGAGAATTTACCTCTTTATGAAAGAGATTATTGAAAGTAGAAAATGATTGATGACCTTCGCTTCCAGTATTCTTCTCAATAGACTTAGTCTCTCTTCTAATGCTTCCTGTATACTCAGTAATTGTATAAGGTTTAGAGAAAAATGCAGGTCTGGCTGAACATTAAGCACAGTACACTAAATAAAGTTTTTTACTTTGCAGAATATTTTACATGTGTGTCCCATAGATTCATCAGAGATTCTAGTTTTGGATAAAGGCAAGTACATTTAAGGACAATACAACATCCCTGTCTATGACATTGGCATTCGAATGAGAAGTGAATTTGGTTCAGGACGGTTCTTGGAATGCTTGGCATTTAGGTTATTTTAGGTCAACTCTTTGGGCAATTCAATTAGAGTATTTATTGAATGGTTTTCGTGAGCTGAATGGTTGTCATGTCATGTCATAGATGGTCTAAAACATGACTCTTATTTCTACAATAGTTGTGTTGGTCAGATAAGGCATCTTACCTGATGTATTTAATCCAAGATAATGATGCATGAGTAAGAGGCAGATCATTCTCGAGGAAGTAATTTTGGTTTTGAGAGAGGCATTCTTAGGGTAATAGGCCTTGCAGTGCTCATTTAGAGCTGGGCAGGATTGAGGTCCAGAGAGAGGAGGGAAAGGATATTTGGGTGGAGGGAAGGGCATTGGCAGAGCCTCAGAGGCCTGACGGTTCCTGGGGCCTGTGTGGGAATGGTGGGAAAGTTGGGCTGCAGTCAGCCTGTGGGTGGCCTGGACGTTGGGTAATGAGCGTGGCCATCAGTTTATGGGTGCCCTCTGTAGAGTTGTCTGTAACTTGCTTCCTCCCTGAGGAAGTGTGACACGCTTCTGCTAGCTGCAGTGTCTTCCCCACAGCTGTGCTGTCCATTGAGGAGAAGGGGGCCTGCTCTGCCATGGCTTCCTTACTCCTCAGGGTATGGCGTGTGAGTTATTTTAATAATGTATCAATCTGCCTTTTCTTTCTTTTGTCACAATGCATTTGCTTTCTAAAGTGGTCTTGTTTTCAGGATAATAATTGGGTTTCCACAGGGAAAATCATAATGTATGCGGCAAATTACTGACTAAAGGCAAATTTCTGACTTAAAAACATGAATCTCTAATTTGTTTCTAATAGTTCTTCTTTTGTTTAAATTTTTGTTTTGTTAGTTATGTATAGAAACTTAAGGATAGTAATTTCTGCTCAGGTGGATAGTGGTACTGTTTAGCACAGCTCATTGGTCTTCTGAAACTTTTAAAAATGCAGTCTGATTCATTCCAGCCAAGTTAATTATGAGGTACATATTTTTTTCCCCTAATGGAGACAAATGTAAAAGACAGAGATACAGAAATCATCTCCAGTTTAGATTGAAGAAATTTTAGTTACTACTGTTTGTTCCTGCTATTTGATCACAGTTTATTTTTTTTTTGAAGTCTGTCTCTAATCAAATAAGATTTAATGTTTTAGAAGTAAAAGAGCACCATGACTAAATTAATAAGAAAAGTTAATTTAAGGACAAGAATTGATTTTTAAAAATATAAAAGTACATTTCATGACTTGATTTCAAGATGATCTGGTGGTATCCTTATACTGCTGCAGAAGGAAGTCCACAGTGGGACGAGAATGATGCTTAAAAATCACCACCCTTATTATCTATGACTGAACATGTCTTAGTCCAGGCCAGTGTGCCTACCACCTCTGTGGTACACTGTTGATTTCATTTTTCTTCCAGTATTTACTTTTGGTCCTGGACCAATTATCTAGCTGTGATGGGATTCTCCAAAAGTATCCTACATTTTGTACTTAGTGAACTAGTGATTGTTCTGTTTGCAGACATTCTTTCTGAGGCTCTACTCTTGCCTCGGAAACCTACATTTGCAGAAAGGGAAATGTATAGGTTTTCCTTTTAAATGTATTTATTTTTATTTATATTTTATTTATTTTTGGCTGTGTTGGGTCTTCGTTTCTGTGCGAGGGCCTTCTCTAGTTGCGGCGAGCAGGGGCCACTCCTCATCGTGGTTCGTGGGCCTCTCACTGCCGTGGCGCCTCTTGTTGCGGAGCACAGGCTCCAGAAGCGCAGGCTCAGTAATTGTGGCTCACGGGCTTAGTTGCACTGCAGCATGTGGGATCTTCCCGGACCAGGGCTCAAATCCGTGTCCCCTGCACTGGCAGGCGGATTCTTAACCACTGCCCCGCCCGTTATTCTTTTTTTTAAAAAAATATTTCCTCATATGTGTTTATGTGATGATGCCTTTATTTATTTTTTTATTATTGTTTATATTTGGCTGAGTTGAGTCTCTGTTGCTGCGCGCAGGCTTTCCCTAGTTGTGGCAAGTGGGGGCTACTCTTTGTTGTGGTGTGCGGACTTCTCATTGTGGTGGCTTCTCTTGTTGCGGAGCGTGGGCTCTAAGAGTGCGGGCTTCAGTAATTGCAGCACCTGGGCTCAGTATTTGCGGCACACAGGCCCTAGAGTGCGCGGGCTTCATTAGTTGCAGCGTGCGGCCTCAGTTGTTGTGGCTGGTGGGCTCTAGAGCGCAGGCTCAGTAGTTGTGATGTACGGGTATACTTGCTCTGCGGCACGTGGGATCTTCCCGGACCAGGGCTGGAACCCGTGTCCCCTGCATTGGCAGACGGATTCTTAACTAGTGCACCACCAGGAAAGTCCCAGACTTTCCTTTTCTTAATGACAATTTTGAAGAGTCCTGGTTCACATATTTCATAGACTGTCCTTCAACTTGGCTTTGTGTGATGTTCTCCTCATGACCATAGTGGAGTTAGGGTTTTGGGGAAAGAGATGTTTACTTTTAATATTCGGTTTCAACTCTATCTCTTGGCTTTTTATATAAGATATTCAATGCATTTAGTTATATATTTAAAAAAGCAGTCTTGTAGACTCTTATTTTAAAATCTGCTTGCTATTTTGTAATCTGCTTGGGTTGATGGTGGAATGCTTTTTTTTTTTTTTTCAGTACGTGGGCCTCTCCCTGTTGTGGAGTCTCCCGTTACGGAGCACAGGCTCCCAACCCGCATGCTCAGTGGCCATGGCTCACGGGCCTAGCCGCTCCGCGGCATGTGGGATCTTCCCGGACCGAGTCACGAACCCGTGTCCCCTGCATTGGCAGGCAGGCTCTCAACCACTGCTCCACCAGGGAAGCCCGGTACACTTTTGTTTTAATTATGCAGTTGGCTCTATTGTGTTGATTTACATTTTATTTGTAAATCTCAACTGCTTTGGATTATGATGTGTTTACAAGGCTACACAGATAATCTGGAAGGGAAAATGAAGTAATACAAATGACAGAAAAAGTTTTATAATAATGAAATTTTCTTGGCAAGCAGCAACCTTTTCTCAAAGTCAGTCTTTTAATATAATTTGCTTGCTTCCTAAATATGGCTTTCTTGTTTGTTCTTATCTTTATTGATTAGTGAGCATGTTAGATGACTTGGGAGGAATCTCACTGTCTTCAACAAATAATTTGGCATTATTGATCCAGAATGCTGACAATTCTCAAAAATGGGTCAGGAAAATCAAAGTAATAGATGGAAAAAAATCTCAATTTTAGCTGTTGATATAACTTTTCTTAAATTTAGGGTGTTTTTTATAATTTAAGTTACTAAAACAGATGGTGGAAGGTCCACCAAGATATTTATTTTATGTATTTAAAGCATTTTACTTTGCTGTATTGAATTCCATTCATTCTGGAATTTAGGAGCATTTACCTCTTTATGAAAGAGACTATTGAAAGTAGAAAATGATTGATGACCTTCGCTTCCAGTATTCTTCTCAATAGACTTAGGCTCTCTTCTAATGCTTCTTGCATACTAAGTAATTGTATAAGGTTTAGAGAATAATTTAGGTCTGTCTGAACATTAAGCACAGTACACTAAATAAAGCTTTTTCACTTTGCAGAATATTTTACATGTGTGTCCCATAGATTCATCAGAGATTCTAGTTTTGGATAAAGGCAAGTACATTTAAGGACAATACAGCATCCCTGTCTGTGACATTGGCATTCGAATGAGAAGTGAATTTGGTTCACGACGGTTCTTGGAATGCTTGGCATTTAGGTTATTTTAGGTCAACTCTTTGGGCAATTCAATTAGAGTATTTATTGAATGGTTTTCGTGAGCTGAATGGTTGTCATGTCATGTCATAGATGGTCTAAAACATGACTCTTATTTCTAAAATAGTTGTGTTGGTCAGATAAGGCATCTTACATGAAGTATGTAATCCAAGATAATGATGCATGAGTAAGAGGCAGATCATTCTCGAGGAAGTAATTTTGGTTTTGAGAGAGGCATTCTTAGGGAAATAGGCCTTGCAGTGCTCATTTAGAGCTGGGCAGGATTGAGGTCCAGAGAGAGGAGGGAAAGGATATTTGGGTAGAGGGAAGGGCATTGGCAGAGCCTCAGAGGCCTGACGGTTCCTGGGGCCTGTGTGGGAATGGTGGGAAAGTTGGGCTGCAGTCAGCCTGTGGGTGGCCTGGACGTTGGGTAATGAGCGTGGCCGTCAGTTTATGGGTGCCCTCTGTAGAGTTGTCTGTAACTTGCTTCCTCCCTGAGGAAGTGTGACACGCTTCTGCTAGCTGCAGTGTCTTCCCCACAGCTGTGCTGTCCATTGAGGAGAAGGGGGCCTGCTCTGCCATGGATTCCTTACTCCTCAGGGTATGGCGTGTGAGTTATTTTAATAATGTATCAATCTGCCTTTTCTTTCTTTTGTCACAATGCATTTGCTTTCTAAAGTGGTCTTGTTTTCAGGATAATAATTGGGTTTCCACAGGGAAAATCATAATGTATGAGGCAAATTACTGACTAAAGGCAAATTTCTGACTTAAAAACATGAATCTCTAATTTGTTTCTAGTAGTTCTTCTTTTGTTTAAATTTTTGTTTTGTTAGTTATGTATAGAAACTTAAGGATAGTAATTTCTGCTCAGGTGGATAGTGGTACTGTTTAGCACAGCTCATTGGTCTTCTGAAACTTTTACAAATGCAGTCTGATTCATTCCGGCCAAGTTAATTATGAGGTACATATTTTTTTCCCTTATGGAGACAAATGTAAAAGACAGAGATACAGAAATCATCTCCAGTTTAGACTGAAGAAATTTTAGTTACTACTGTTTGTTCCTGCTATTTGATCAGAGTTTATTTTTATTTTTTGAAGTCTGTCTCTAATCAAATAAGATTTAATGTTTTAGAAGTAAAAGAGCACCATGACTAAATTAATAAGAAAAGTTAATTTAAGGACAAGAATTGATTTTTAAAAATATAAAAGTACATTTCATGACTTGATTTCAAGATGATCTGGTGGTATTCTTATACTGCTGCAGAAGGATGTCCACAGTGGGACGAGAATGAGGCTTAAAAATCACCACCCTTATTATCTATGACTGAACATGTCTTAGTCCAGGCCAGTGTGCCTACCACCTCTGTGGTACACTGTTGATTTCATTTTTCTTCCAGTATTTACTTTTGGTCCTGGACCAATTATCTAGCTGTGATGGGATTCTCCAAAAGTATCCTACATTTTGTACTTAGTGAACTAGTGATTGTTCTGTTTGCAGACATTCTTTCTGAGGCTCTACACTTGCCTCGAAAACCTACATTTGCAGAAAGGGAAATGTATAGGTTTTCCTTTTAAATGTATTTATTTTTGTTTATATTTTATTTATTTTTGGCTGTGTTGGGTCTTCGTTTCTGTGCGAGGGCCTTCTCTAGTTGCGGCGAGCAGGGGCCACTCCTCATCGTTGTTCGTGGGCCTCTCACTGCCGTGGCGCCTCTTGTTGCAGAGCACAGGCTCCAGAAGCGCAGGCTCAGTAGTTGTGGCTCCCGGGCTTAGTTGCACTGCAGCATGTGGGATCTTCCCGGACCAGGGCTCAAATCCGTGTCCCCTGCACTGGCAGGCGGATTCTTAACCTCTGCCCCGCCCGTTATTCTTTTTTTTTAAATATTTCCTCATTTGTGTTTATGTGATGATGCCTTTATTTATTTTTTTATTATTGTTTATATTTGGCTGAGTTGAGTCTGTGTTGCTGCGCGCAGGCTTTCCCTAGTTGTGGCAAGTGGGGGCTACTCTTTGTTGTGGTGCGCGGACTTCTCATTGTGGTGGCTTCTCTTGTTGCGGAGCGTGGGCTCTAAGAGTGCGGGCTTCAGTAATTGCAGCACCTGGGCTCCGTATTTGCGGCACACAGGCACTAGAGTGCGCGGGCTTCATTAGTTGCAGCGTGTGGCCTCAGTTGTTGTGGCTGGCGGGCTCTAGAGCGCAGGCTCAGTAGTTGTGATGTACGGGCTTACTTGCTCTGCGGCATGTGGGATCTTCCCGGACCAGGGCTGGAACCCGTGTCCCCTGCATTGGCAGACGGATTCTTAACTAGTGCACCACCAGGAAAGTCCCAGACTTTCCTTTTCTTAATGACAATTTTGAAGAGTCCTGGTTCACATATTTCATAGACTGTCCTTCAACTTGGCTTTGTGTGATGTTCTCCTCATGACTGGAGTGGAGTTAGGGTTTTGGGGAAGGAGATGTTTACTTTTAATATTCGGTTTCAACTCTGTCTCTTGGCTTTTTATATAAGATATTCAATGCATTTAGTTATATATTTAAAAAGCAGGCTTGTAGACTATTATTTTAAAATCTGCTTGCTATTTTGTAATCTGCTTGGGTTGATGGTGGAATGTTTTTTTTTTTTTTTTTCAGTACGTGGGCCTCTCCCTGTTGTGGAGTCTCCCGTTCCGGAGCACAGGCTCCCAACCCGCATGCTCAGTGGCCATGGCTCACGGGCCTAGCCGCTCCGCGGCATGTGGGATCTTCCCGGACCGAGTCACGAACCCGTGTCCCCTGCATTGGCAGGCAGGCTCTCAACCACTGCTCCACCAGGGAAGCCCGTTACACTTTTGTTTTAATTATGCAGTTGGCTCTATTGTGTTGATTTACATTTTATTGGTAAATCTCAACTGCTTTGGATTATGATGTGTTTACAAGGCTACACAGATAATCTGGAAGGGAAAATGAAGTAATACAAATGACAGAAAATGTTTTATAATAATAAAATTTTCTTGGCAAGCAGCAACCTTTTCTCAAAGTCAGTCTTTTAATATAATTTGCTTGCTTCATAAATATGGCTTTCTTGTTTGTTCTTATCTTTATTGATTAGTGAGCATGTTAGATGACTTTGAAGGAATCTCACTGTCTTCAAGAAATAATTTGGCATTTTTGATCCGGAATGCTGACAATTCTCAAAAATGGGTCAGGAAAATCAAAGTAATAGATGGAAAAAAATCTCAATTTTAGCTGTTGATACAACTTTTCTTAAGTTTAGGGTGTGTTTTATAATTTACGTTACTAAAACAGATGGTGGAAGGTCCACCAATATATTTATTTTATGTTTTTAAAGCATTTTACTTTGCTGTATTGAATTCAATTCATTCTGGAATTTAGGAGAATTTACCTCTTTATGAAAGAGATTATTGAAAGTAGAAAATGATTGATGACCTTCGCTTCCAGTATTCTTCTCAATAGACTTAGTCTCTCTTCTAATGCTTCCTGTATACTCAGTAATTGTATAAGGTTTAGAGAAAAATGCAGGTCTGGCTGAACATTAAGCACAGTACACTAAATAAAGCTTTTTTACTTTGCAGAATATTTTACATGTGTGTCCCATAGATTCATCAGAGATTCTAGTTTTGGATAAAGGCAAGTACATTTAAGGACAATACAACATCCCTGTCTATGACATTGGCATTCGAATGAGAAGTGAATTTGGTTCAGGACGGTTCTTGGAATGCTTGGCATTTAGGTTATTTTAGGTCAACTCTTTGGGCAATTCAATTAGAGTATTTATTGAATGGTTTTCGTGAGCTGAATGGTTGTCATGTCATGTCATAGATGGTCTAAAACATGACTCTTATTTCTACAATAGTTGTGTTGGTCAGATAAGGCATCTTACCTGATGTATTTAATCCAAGATAATGATGCATGAGTAAGAGGCAGATCATTCTCGAGGAAGTAATTTTGGTTTTGAGAGAGGCATTCTTAGGGAAATAGGCCTTGCAGTGCTCATTTAGAGCTGGGCAGGATTGAGGTCCAGAGAGAGGAGGGAAAGGATATTTGGGTGGAGGGAAGGGCATTGGCAGAGCCTCAGAGGCCTGACGGTTCCTGGGGCCTGTGTGGGAATGGTGGGAAAGTTGGGCTGCAGTCAGCCTGTGGGTGGCCTGGACGTTGGGTAATGAGCGTGGCCATCAGTTTATGGGTGCCCTCTGTAGAGTTGTCTGTAACTTGCTTCCTCCCTGAGGAAGTGTGACACGCTTCTGCTAGCTGCAGTGTCTTCCCCACAGCTGTGCTGTCCATTGAGGAGAAGGGGGCCTGCTCTGCCATGGCTTCCTTACTCCTCAGGGTATGGCGTGTGAGTTATTTTAATAATGTATCAATCTGCCTTTTCTTTCTTTTGTCACAATGCATTTGCTTTCTAAAGTGGTCTTGTTTTCAGGATAATAATTGGGTTTCCACAGGGAAAATCATAATGTATGAGGCAAATTACTGACTAAAGGCAAATTTCTGACTTAAAAACATGAATCTCTAATTTGTTTCTAGTAGTTCTTCTTTTGTTTAAATTTTTGTTTTGTTAGTTATGTATAGAAACTTAAGGATAGTAATTTCTGCTCAGGTGGATAGTGGTACTGTTTAGCACAGCTCATTGGTCTTCTGAAACTTTTACAAATGCAGTCTGATTCATTCAGGCCAAGTTAATTATGAGGTACATATTTTTTTCCCCTAATGGAGACAAATGTAAAAGACAGAGATACAGAAATCATCTCCAGTTTAGATTGAAGAAATTTTAGTTACTACTGTTTGTTCCTGCTATTTGATCAGAGTTTATTTTTATTTTTTGAAGTCTGTCTCTAATCAAATAAGATTTAATGTTTTAGAAGTAAAAGAGCACCATGACTAAACTGATAAGAAAAGTTAATTTAAGGACAAGAATTGATTTTTAAAAATATAAAAGTACATTTCATGACTTGATTTCAAGATGATCTTGTGGTATCCTTATACTGCTGCAGAGGGAAGTCCACAGTGGGACGAGAATGATGCTTAAAAATCACCACCCTTATTATCTATGACTGAACATGTCTTATTCCAGGCCAGTGTGCCTACCACCTCTGTGGTACACTGTTGATTTCATTTTTCTTCCAGTATTTACTTTTGGTCCTGGACCAATTATCTAGCTGTGATGGGATTCTCCAAAATTATCCTACATTTTGTACTTAGTGAACTAGTGATTGTTCTGTTTGCAGACATTCTTTCTGAGGCTCTACTCTTGCCTCGAAAACCTACATTTGCAGAAAGGGAAATGTATAGGTTTTCCTTTTAAATGTATTTATTTTTATTTATATTTTATTTATTTTTGGCTGTGTTGGGTCTTCGTTTCTGTGCGGGGGCCTTCTCTAGTTGCGGCGAGCAGGGGCCACTCCTCATCGTGGTTCGAGGGCCTCTCAGTGCCGTGGCGCCTCTTGTTGTGGAGCACAGGCTCCAGAAGCGCAGGCTCAGTAGTTGTGGCTCCCGGGCTTAGTTGCACTGCAGCATGTGGGATCTTCCCGGACCAGGGCTCAAATCCGTGTCCCCTGCACTGGCAGGCGGATTCTTAACCACTGCCCAGCCCGTTATTCTTTTTTTAAAAAAAATATTTCCTCATTTGTGTTTATGTGATGATGCCTTTATTTATTTTTTTATTATTGTTTATATTTGGCTGAGTTGAGTCTCTTTTGCTGCGCGCAGGCTTTCCCTAGTTGTGGCAAGTGGGGGCTAATCTTTGTTGTGGTGTGCGGACTTCTCATTGTGGTGGCTTCTCTTGTTGCGGAGCGTGGGCTCTAAGAGTGCGGGCTTCAGTAATTGCAGCACCTGGGCTCAGTATTTGCGGCACACAGGCCCTAGAGTGCGCGGCCTTCATTAGTTGCAGCGTGTGGCCTCAGTTGTTGTGGCTGGTGGGCTCTAGAGCGCAGGCTCAGTAGTTGTGATGTACGGGCTTACTTGCTCTGCGGCACGTGGGATCTTCCCGGACCAGGGCTGGAACCCGTGTCTCCTGCATTGGCAGACGGGTTCTTAACTAGTGCACCACCAGGAAAGTCCCAGACTTTCCTTTTCTTAATGACAATTTTGAAGAGTCCTGGTTCACATATTTCATAGACTGTCCTTCAACTTGGCTTTGTGTGATGTTCTCCTCATGACCATAGTGGAGTTAGGGTTTTGGGGAAGGAGATGTTTACTTTTAATATTCAGTTTCAACTCTGTCTCTTGGCTTTTTATATAAGATATTCAATGCATTTAGTTATATATTTAAAAAAGCAGGCTTGTAGACTATTATTTTAAAATCTGCTTGCTATTTTGTAATCTGCTTGGGTTGATGGTGGAATGTTTTTTTTTTTTTTTTTCAGTACGTGGGCCTCTCCCTGTTGTGGAGTCTCCCGTTCCGGAGCACAGGCTCCCAACCCGCATGCTCAGTGGCCATGGCTCACGGGCCTAGCCGCTCCGCGGCATGTGGGATCTTCCCGGACCGAGTCACGAACCCGTGTCCCCTGCATTGGCAGGCAGGGTCTCAACCACTGCTCCACCAGGCAAGCCCGTTACACTTTTGTTTTAATTATGCAGTTGGCTCTATTGTGTTGATTTACATTTTATTGGTAAATCTCAACTGCTTTGGATTATGATGTGTTTACAAGGCTACACAGATAATCTGGAAGGGAAAATGAAGTAATACAAATGACAGAAAATGTTTTATAATAATAAAATTTTCTTGGCAAGCAGCAACCTTTTCTCAAAGTCAGTCTTTTAATATAATTTGCTTGCTTCATAAATATGGCTTTCTTGTTTGTTCTTATCTTTATTGATTAGTGAGCATGTTAGATGACTTGGAAGGAATCTCACTGTCTTCAAGAAATAATTTGGCATTTTTGATCCGGAATGCTGACAATTCTCAAAAATGGGTCAGGAAAATCAAAGTAATAGATGGAAAAAAATCTCAATTTTAGCTGTTGATACAACTTTTCTTAAGTTTAGGGTGTGTTTTATAATTTACGTTACTAAAACAGATGTTGGAAGGTCCACCAACATATTTATTTTATGTTTTTAAATCATTTTACTTTGCTGTATTGAATTCAATTCATTCTGGAATTTAGGAGAATTTACCTCTTTATGAAAGAGATTATTGAAAGTAGAAAATGATTGATGACCTTCGCTTCCAGTATTCTTCTCAATAGACTTAGTCTCTCTTCTAATGCTTCCTGTATACTCAGTAATTGTATAAGGTTTAGAGAAAAATGCAGGTCTGGCTGAACATTAAGCACAGTACACTAAATAAAGTTTTTTACTTTGCAGAATATTTTACATGTGTGTCCCATAGATTCATCAGAGATTCTAGTTTTGGATAAAGGCAAGTACATTTAAGGACAATACAACATCCCTGTCTATGACATTGGCATTCGAATGAGAAGTGAATTTGGTTCAGGACGGTTCTTGGAATGCTTGGCATTTAGGTTATTTTAGGTCAACTCTTTGGGCAATTCAATTAGAGTATTTATTGAATGGTTTTCGTGAGCTGAATGGTTGTCATGTCATGTCATAGATGGTCTAAAACATGACTCTTATTTCTACAATAGTTGTGTTGGTCAGATAAGGCATCTTACCTGATGTATTTAATCCAAGATAATGATGCATGAGTAAGAGGCAGATCATTCTCGAGGAAGTAATTTTGGTTTTGAGAGAGGCATTCTTAGGGAAATAGGCCTTGCAGTGCTCATTTAGAGCTGGGCAGGATTGAGGTCCAGAGAGAGGAGGGAAAGGATATTTGGGTGGAGGGAAGGGCATTGGCAGAGCCTCAGAGGCCTGACGGTTCCTGGGGCCTGTGTGGGAATGGTGGGAAAGTTGGGCTGCAGTCAGCCTGTGGGTGGCCTGGACGTTGGGTAATGAGCGTGGCCATCAGTTTATGGGTGCCCTCTGTAGAGTTGTCTGTAACTTGCTTCCTCCCTGAGGAAGTGTGACACGCTTCTGCTAGCTGCAGTGTCTTCCCCACAGCTGTGCTGTCCATTGAGGAGAAGGGGGCCTGCTCTGCCATGGCTTCCTTACTCCTCAGGGTATGGCGTGTGAGTTATTTTAATAATGTATCAATCTGCCTTTTCTTTCTTTTGTCACAATGCATTTGCTTTCTAAAGTGGTCTTCTTTTCAGGATAATAATTGGGTTTCCACAGGGAAAATCATAATGTATGCGGCAAATTACTGACTAAAGGCAAATTTCTGACTTAAAAACATGAATCTCTAATTTGTTTCTAATAGTTCTTCTTTTGTTTAAATTTTTGTTTTGTTAGTTATGTATAGAAACTTAAGGATAGTAATTTCTGCTCAGGTGGATAGTGGTACTGTTTAGCACAGCTCATTGGTCTTCTGAAACTTTTAAAAATGCAGTCTGATTCATTCCAGCCAAGTTAATTATGAGGTACATATTTTTTTCCCCTAATGGAGACAAATGTAAAAGACAGAGATACAGAAATCATCTCCAGTTTAGATTGAAGAAATTTTAGTTACTACTGTTTGTTCCTGCTATTTGATCACAGTTTATTTTTTTTTTTGAAGTCTGTCTCTAATCAAATAAGATTTAATGTTTTAGAAGTAAAAGAGCACCATGACTAAATTAATAAGAAAAGTTAATTTAAGGACAAGAATTGATTTTTAAAAATATAAAAGTACATTTCATGACTTGATTTCAAGATGATCTGGTGGTATCCTTATACTGCTGCAGAAGGAAGTCCACAGTGGGACGAGAATGATGCTTAAAAATCACCACCCTTATTATCTATGACTGAACATGTCTTAGTCCAGGCCAGTGTGCCTACCACCTCTGTGGTACACTGTTGATTTCATTTTTCTTCCAGTATTTACTTTTGGTCCTGGACCAATTATCTAGCTGTGATGGGATTCTCCAAAAGTATCCTACATTTTGTACTTAGTGAACTAGTGATTGTTCTGTTTGCAGACATTCTTTCTGAGGCTCTACTCTTGCCTCGGAAACCTACATTTGCAGAAAGGGAAATGTATAGGTTTTCCTTTTAAATGTATTTATTTTTATTTATATTTTATTTATTTTTGGCTGTGTTGGGTCTTCGTTTCTGTGCGAGGGCCTTCTCTAGTTGCGGCGAGCAGGGGCCACTCCTCATCGTGGTTCGTGGGCCTCTCACTGCCGTGGCGCCTCTTGTTGCGGAGCACAGGCTCCAGAAGCGCAGGCTCAGTAGTTGTGGCTCACGGGCTTAGTTGCACTGCAGCATGTGGGATCTTCCCGGACCAGGGCTCAAATCCGTGTCCCCTGCACTGGCAGGCGGATTCTTAACCACTGCCCCGCCCGTTATTCTTTTTTTTAAAAAAATATTTCCTCATATGTGTTTATGTGATGATGCCTTTATTTATTTTTTTATTATTGTTTATATTTGGCTGAGTTGAGTCTCTGTTGCTGCACGCAGGCTTTCCCTAGTTGTGGCAAGTGGGGGCTACTCTTTGTTGTGGTGTGCGGACTTCTCATTGTGGTGGCTTCTCTTGTTGCGGAGCGTGGGCTCTAAGAGTGCGGGCTTCAGTAATTGCAGCACCTTGGCTCAGTATTTGCGGCACACAGGCCCTAGAGTGCGCGGGCTTCATTAGTTGCAGCGTGCGGCCTCAGTTGTTGTGGCTGGTGGGCTCTAGAGCGCAGGCTCAGTAGTTGTGATGTACGGGTATACTTGCTCTGCGGCACGTGGGATCCTCCCGGACCAGGGCTGGAACCCGTGTCCCCTGCATTGGCAGACGGATTCTTAACTAGTGCACCACCAGGAAAGTCCCAGACTTTCCTTTTCTTAATGACAATTTTGAAGAGTCCTGGTTCACATATTTCATAGACTGTCCTTCAACTTGGCTTTGTGTGATGTTCTCCTCATGACCATAGTGGAGTTAGGGTTTTGGGGAAAGAGATGTTTACTTTTAATATTCGGTTTCAACTCTATCTCTTGGCTTTTTATATAAGATATTCAATGCATTTAGTTATATATTTAAAAAAGCAGTCTTGTAGACTATTATTTTAAAATCTGCTTGCTATTTTGTAATCTGCTTGGGTTGATGGTGGAATGCTTTTTTTTTTTTTTTCAGTACGTGGGCCTCTCCCTGTTGTGGAGTCTCCCGTTACGGAGCACAGGCTCCCAACCCGCATGCTCAGTGGCCATGGCTCACGGGCCTAGCCGCTCCGCGGCATGTGGGATCTTCCCGGACCAAGTCACGAACCCGTGTCCCCTGCATTGGCAGGCAGGCTCTCAACCACTGCTCCACCAGGGAAGCCCGGTACACTTTTGTTTTAATTATGCAGTTGGCTCTATTGTGTTGATTTACATTTTATTTGTAAATCTCAACTGCTTTGGATTATGATGTGTTTACAAGGCTACACAGATAATCTGGAAGGGAAAATGAAGTAATACAAATGACAGAAAAAGTTTTATAATAATGAAATTTTCTTGGCAAGCAGCAACCTTTTCTCAAAGTCAGTCTTTTAATATAATTTGCTTGCTTCCTAAATATGGCTTTCTTGTTTGTTCTTATCTTTATTGATTAGTGAGCATGTTAGATGACTTGGGAGGAATCTCACTGTCTTCAACAAATAATTTGGCATTATTGATCCAGAATGCTGACAATTCTCAAAAATGGGTCAGGAAAATCAAAGTAATAGATGGAAAAAAATCTCAATTTTAGCTGTTGATATAACTTTTCTTAAATTTAGGGTGTTTTTTATAATTTAAGTTACTAAAACAGATGGTGGAAGGTCCACCAAGATATTTATTTTATGTATTTAAAGCATTTTACTTTGCTGTATTGAATTCCATTCATTCTGGAATTTAGGAGCATTTACCTCTTTATGAAAGAGACTATTGAAAGTAGAAAATGATTGATGACCTTCGCTTCCAGTATTCTTCTCAATAGACTTAGGCTCTCTTCTAATGCTTCTTGCATACTAAGTAATTGTATAAGGTTTAGAGAATAATTTAGGTCTGTCTGAACATTAAGCACAGTACACTAAATAAAGCTTTTTCACTTTGCAGAATATTTTACATGTGTGTCCCATAGATTCATCAGAGATTCTAGTTTTGGATAAAGGCAAGTACATTTAAGGACAATACAGCATCCCTGTCTGTGACATTGGCATTCGAATGAGAAGTGAATTTGGTTCACGACGGTTCTTGGAATGCTTGGCATTTAGGTTATTTTAGGTCAACTCTTTGGGCAATTCAATTAGAGTATTTATTGAATGGTTTTCGTGAGCTGAATGGTTGTCATGTCATGTCATAGATGGTCTAAAACCTGACTCTTATTTCTAAAATAGTTGTGTTGGTCAGATAAGGCATCTTACATGAAGTATGTAATCCAAGATAATGATGCATGAGTAAGAGGCAGATCATTCTCGAGGAAGTAATTTTGGTTTTGAGAGAGGCATTCTTAGGGAAATAGGCCTTGCAGTGCTCATTTAGAGCTGGGCAGGATTGAGGTCCAGAGAGAGGAGGGAAAGGATATTTGGGTAGAGGGAAGGGCATTGGCAGAGCCTCAGAGGCCTGACGGTTCCTGGGGCCTGTGTGGGAATGGTGGGAAAGTTGGGCTGCAGTCAGCCTGTGGGTGGCCTGGACGTTGGGTAATGAGCGTGGCCGTCAGTTTATGGGTGCCCTCTGTAGAGTTGTCTGTAACTTGCTTCCTCCCTGAGGAAGTGTGACACGCTTCTGCTAGCTGCAGTGTCTTCCCCACAGCTGTGCTGTCCATTGAGGAGAAGGGGGCCTGCTCTGCCATGGATTCCTTACTCCTCAGGGTATGGCGTGTGAGTTATTTTAATAATGTATCAATCTGCCTTTTCTTTCTTTTGTCACAATGCATTTGCTTTCTAAAGTGGTCTTGTTTTCAGGATAATAATTGGGTTTCCACAGGGAAAATCATAATGTATGAGGCAAATTACTGACTAAAGGCAAATTTCTGACTTAAAAACATGAATCTCTAATTTGTTTCTAGTAGTTCTTATTTTGTTTAAATTTTTGTTTTGTTAGTTATGTATAGAAACTTAAGGATAGTAATTTCTGCTCAGGTGGATAGTGGTACTGTTTAGCACAGCTCATTGGTCTTCTGAAACTTTTACAAATGCAGTCTGATTCATTCCGGCCAAGTTAATTATGAGGTACATATTTTTTTCCCTTATGGAGACAAATGTAAAAGACAGAGATACAGAAATCATCTCCAGTTTAGATTGAAGAAATTTTAGTTACTACTGTTTGTTCCTGCTATTTGATCAGAGTTTATTTTTATTTTTTGAAGTCTGTCTCTAATCAAATAAGATTTAATGTTTTAGAAGTAAAAGAGCACCATGACTAAATTAATAAGAAAAGTTAATTTAAGGACAAGAATTGATTTTTAAAAATATAAAAGTACATTTCATGACTTGATTTCAAGATGATCTGGTGGTATTCTTATACTGCTGCAGAAGGATGTCCACAGTGGGACGAGAATGAGGCTTAAAAATCACCACCCTTATTATCTATGACTGAACATGTCTTAGTCCAGGCCAGTGTGCCTACCACCTCTGTGGTACACTGTTGATTTCATTTTTCTTCCAGTATTTACTTTTGGTCCTGGACCAATTATCTAGCTGTGATGGGATTCTCCAAAAGTATCCTACATTTTGTACTTAGTGAACTAGTGATTGTTCTGTTTGCAGACATTCTTTCTGAGGCTCTACACTTGCCTCGAAAACCTACATTTGCAGAAAGGGAAATGTATAGGTTTTCCTTTTAAATGTATTTATTTTTGTTTATATTTTATTTATTTTTGGCTGTGTTGGGTCTTCGTTTCTGTGCGAGGGCCTTCTCTAGTTGCGGCGAGCAGGGGCCACTCCTCATCGTTGTTCGTGGGCCTCTCACTGCCGTGGCGCCTCTTGTTGAAGAGCACAGGCTCCAGAAGCGCAGGCTCAGTAGTTGTGGCTCCCGGGCTTAGTTGCACTGCAGCATGTGGGATCTTCCCGGACCAGGGCTCAAATCCGTGTCCCCTGCACTGGCAGGCGGATTCTTAACCTCTGCCCCGCCCGTTATTCTTTTTTTTTAAATATTTCCTCATTTGTGTTTATGTGATGATGCCTTTATTTATTTTTTTATTATTGTTTATATTTGGCTGAGTTGAGTCTGTGTTGCTGCGCGCAGGCTTTCCCTAGTTGTGGCAAGTGGGGGCTACTCTTTGTTGTGGTGCGCGGACTTCTCATTGTGGTGGCTTCTCTTGTTGCGGAGCGTGGGCTCTAAGAGTGCGGGCTTCAGTAATTGCAGCACCTGGGCTCCGTATTTGCGGCACACAGGCACTAGAGTGCGCGGGCTTCATTAGTTGCAGCGTGTGGCCTCAGTTGTTGTGGCTGGCGGGCTCTAGAGCGCAGGCTCAGTAGTTGTGATGTACGGGCTTACTTGCTCTGCGGCATGTGGGATCTTCCCGGACCAGGGCTGGAACCCGTGTCCCCTGCATTGGCAGACGGATTCTTAACTAGTGCACCACCAGGAAAGTCCCAGACTTTCCTTTTCTTAATGACAATTTTGAAGAGTCCTGGTTCACATATTTCATAGACTGTCCTTCAACTTGGCTTTGTGTGATGTTCTCCTCATGACTGGAGTGGAGTTAGGGTTTTGGGGAAGGAGATGTTTACTTTTAATATTCGGTTTCAACTCTGTCTCTTGGCTTTTTATATAAGATATTCAATGCATTTAGTTATATATTTAAAAAGCAGGCTTGTAGACTATTATTTTAAAATCTGCTTGCTATTTTGTAATCTGCTTGGGTTGATGGTGGAATGTTTTTTTTTTTTTTTTTTCAGTACGTGGGCCTCTCCCTGTTGTGGAGTCTCCCGTTCCGGAGCACAGGCTCCCAACCCGCATGCTCAGTGGCCATGGCTCACGGGCCTAGCCGCTCCGCGGCATGTGGGATCTTCCCGGACCGAGTCACGAACCCGTGTCCCCTGCATTGGCAGGCAGGCTCTCAACCACTGCTCCACCAGGGAAGCCCGTTACACTTTTGTTTTAATTATGCAGTTGGCTCTATTGTGTTGATTTACATTTTATTGGTAAATCTCAACTGCTTTGGATTATGATGTGTTTACAAGGCTACACAGATAATCTGGAAGGGAAAATGAAGTAATACAAATGACAGAAAATGTTTTATAATAATAAAATTTTCTTGGCAAGCAGCAACCTTTTCTCAAAGTCAGTCTTTTAATATAATTTGCTTGCTTCATAAATATGGCTTTCTTGTTTGTTCTTATCTTTATTGATTAGTGAGCATGTTAGATGACTTGGAAGGAATCTCACTGTCTTCAAGAAATAATTTGGCATTTTTGATCCGGAATGCTGACAATTCTCAAAAATGGGTCAGGAAAATCAAAGTAATAGATGGAAAAAAATCTCAATTTTAGCTGTTGATACAACTTTTCTTAAGTTTAGGGTGTGTTTTATAATTTACGTTACTAAAACAGATGGTGGAAGGTCCACCAATATATTTATTTTATGTTTTTAAAGCATTTTACTTTGCTGTATTGAATTCAATTCATTCTGGAATTTAGGAGAATTTACCTCTTTATGAAAGAGATTATTGAAAGTAGAAAATGATTGATGACCTTCGCTTCCAGTATTCTTCTCAATAGACTTAGTCTCTCTTCTAATGCTTCCTGTATACTCAGTAATTGTATAAGGTTTAGAGAAAAATGCAGGTCTGGCTGAACATTAAGCACAGTACACTAAATAAAGCTTTTTTACTTTGCAGAATATTTTACATGTGTGTCCCATAGATTCATCAGAGATTCTAGTTTTGGATAAAGGCAAGTACATTTAAGGACAATACAACATCCCTGTCTATGACATTGGCATTCGAATGAGAAGTGAATTTGGTTCAGGACGGTTCTTGGAATGCTTGGCATTTAGGTTATTTTAGGTCAACTCTTTGGGCAATTCAATTAGAGTATTTATTGAATGGTTTTCGTGAGCTGAATGGTTGTCATGTCATGTCATAGATGGTCTAAAACATGACTCTTATTTCTACAATAGTTGTGTTGGTCAGATAAGGCATCTTACCTGATGTATTTAATCCAAGATAATGATGCATGAGTAAGAGGCAGATCATTCTCGAGGAAGTAATTTTGGTTTTGAGAGAGGCATTCTTAGGGAAATAGGCCTTGCAGTGCTCATTTAGAGCTGGGCAGGATTGAGGTCCAGAGAGAGGAGGGAAAGGATATTTGGGTGGAGGGAAGGGCATTGGCAGAGCCTCAGAGGCCTGACGGTTCCTGGGGCCTGTGTGGGAATGGTGGGAAAGTTGGGCTGCAGTCAGCCTGTGGGTGGCCTGGACGTTGGGTAATGAGCGTGGCCGTCAGTTTATGGGTGCCCTCTGTAGAGTTGTCTGTAACTTGCTTCCTCCCTGAGGAAGTGTGACACGCTTCTGCTAGCTGCAGTGTCTTCCCCACAGCTGTGCTGTCCATTGAGGAGAAGGGGGCCTGCTCTGCCATGGCTTCCTTACTCCTCAGGGTATGGCGTGTGAGTTATTTTAATAATGTATCAATCTGCCTTTTCTTTCTTTTGTCACAATGCATTTGCTTTCTAAAGTGGTCTTGTTTTCAGGATAATAATTGGGTTTCCACAGGGAAAATCATAATGTATGAGGCAAATTACTGACTAAAGGCAAATTTCTGACTTAAAAACATGAATCTCTAATTTGTTTCTAGTAGTTCTTCTTTTGTTTAAATTTTTGTTTTGTTAGTTATGTATAGAAACTTAAGGATAGTAATTTCTGCTCAGGTGGATAGTGGTACTGTTTAGCACAGCTCATTGGTCTTCTGAAACTTTTACAAATGCAGTCTGATTCATTCCGGCCAAGTTAATTATGAGGTACATATTTTTTTCCCCTAATGGAGACAAATGTAAAAGACAGAGATACAGAAATCATCTCCAGTTTAGATTGAAGAAATTTTAGTTACTACTGTTTGTTCCTGCTATTTGATCAGAGTTTATTTTTATTTTTTGAAGTCTGTCTCTAATCAAATAAGATTTAATGTTTTAGAAGTAAAAGAGCACCATGACTAAACTGATAAGAAAAGTTAATTTAAGGACAAGAATTGATTTTTAAAAATATAAAAGTACATTTCATGACTTGATTTCAAGATGATCTTGTGGTATCCTTATACTGCTGCAGAGGGAAGTCCACAGTGGGACGAGAATGATGCTTAAAAATCACCACCCTTATTATCTATGACTGAACATGTCTTATTCCAGGCCAGTGTGCCTACCACCTCTGTGGTACACTGTTGATTTCATTTTTCTTCCAGTATTTACTTTTGGTCCTGGACCAATTATCTAGCTGTGATGGGATTCTCCAAAATTATCCTACATTTTGTACTTAGTGAACTAGTGATTGTTCTGTTTGCAGACATTCTTTCTGAGGCTCTACTCTTGCCTCGAAAACCTACATTTGCAGAAAGGGAAATGTATAGGTTTTCCTTTTAAATGTATTTATTTTTATTTATATTTTATTTATTTTTGGCTGTGTTGGGTCTTCGTTTCTGTGCGGGGGCCTTCTCTAGTTGCGGCGAGCAGGGGCCACTCCTCATCGTGGTTCGAGGGCCTCTCAGTGCCGTGGCGCCTCTTGTTGTGGAGCACAGGCTCCAGAAGCGCAGGCTCAGTAGTTGTGGCTCCCGGGCTTAGTTGCACTGCAGCATGTGGGATCTTCCCGGACCAGGGCTCAAATCCGTGTCCCCTGCACTGGCAGGCGGATTCTTAACCACTGCCCAGCCCGTTATTCTTTTTTTAAAAAAAATATTTCCTCATTTGTGTTTATGTGATGATGCCTTTATTTATTTTTTTATTATTGTTTATATTTGGCTGAGTTGAGTCTCTTTTGCTGCGCGCAGGCTTTCCCTAGTTGTGGCAAGTGGGGGCTAATCTTTGTTGTGGTGTGCGGACTTCTCATTGTGGTGGCTTCTCTTGTTGCGGAGCGTGGGCTCTAAGAGTGCGGGCTTCAGTAATTGCAGCACCTGGGCTCAGTATTTGCGGCACACAGGCCCTAGAGTGCGCGGCCTTCATTAGTTGCAGCGTGTGGCCTCAGTTGTTGTGGCTGGTGGGCTCTAGAGCGCAGGCTCAGTAGTTGTGATGTACGGGTATACTTGCTCTGCGGCACGTGGGATCCTCCCGGACCAGGGCTGGAACCCGTGTCCCCTGCATTGGCAGACGGATTCTTAACTAGTGCACCACCAGGAAAGTCCCAGACTTTCCTTTTCTTAATGACAATTTTGAAGAGTCCTGGTTCACATATTTCATAGACTGTCCTTCAACTTGGCTTTGTGTGATGTTCTCCTCATGACCATAGTGGAGTTAGGGTTTTGGGGAAAGAGATGTTTACTTTTAATATTCGGTTTCAACTCTATCTCTTGGCTTTTTATATAAGATATTCAATGCATTTAGTTATATATTTAAAAAAGCAGTCTTGTAGACTATTATTTTAAAATCTGCTTGCTATTTTGTAATCTGCTTGGGTTGATGGTGGAATGCTTTTTTTTTTTTTTTCAGTACGTGGGCCTCTCCCTGTTGTGGAGTCTCCCGTTACGGAGCACAGGCTCCCAACCCGCATGCTCAGTGGCCATGGCTCACGGGCCTAGCCGCTCCGCGGCATGTGGGATCTTCCCGGACCAAGTCACGAACCCGTGTCCCCTGCATTGGCAGGCAGGCTCTCAACCACTGCTCCACCAGGGAAGCCCGGTACACTTTTGTTTTAATTATGCAGTTGGCTCTATTGTGTTGATTTACATTTTATTTGTAAATCTCAACTGCTTTGGATTATGATGTGTTTACAAGGCTACACAGATAATCTGGAAGGGAAAATGAAGTAATACAAATGACAGAAAAAGTTTTATAATAATGAAATTTTCTTGGCAAGCAGCAACCTTTTCTCAAAGTCAGTCTTTTAATATAATTTGCTTGCTTCCTAAATATGGCTTTCTTGTTTGTTCTTATCTTTATTGATTAGTGAGCATGTTAGATGACTTGGGAGGAATCTCACTGTCTTCAACAAATAATTTGGCATTATTGATCCAGAATGCTGACAATTCTCAAAAATGGGTCAGGAAAATCAAAGTAATAGATGGAAAAAAATCTCAATTTTAGCTGTTGATATAACTTTTCTTAAATTTAGGGTGTTTTTTATAATTTAAGTTACTAAAACAGATGGTGGAAGGTCCACCAAGATATTTATTTTATGTATTTAAAGCATTTTACTTTGCTGTATTGAATTCCATTCATTCTGGAATTTAGGAGCATTTACCTCTTTATGAAAGAGACTATTGAAAGTAGAAAATGATTGATGACCTTCGCTTCCAGTATTCTTCTCAATAGACTTAGGCTCTCTTCTAATGCTTCTTGCATACTAAGTAATTGTATAAGGTTTAGAGAATAATTTAGGTCTGTCTGAACATTAAGCACAGTACACTAAATAAAGCTTTTTCACTTTGCAGAATATTTTACATGTGTGTCCCATAGATTCATCAGAGATTCTAGTTTTGGATAAAGGCAAGTACATTTAAGGACAATACAGCATCCCTGTCTGTGACATTGGCATTCGAATGAGAAGTGAATTTGGTTCACGACGGTTCTTGGAATGCTTGGCATTTAGGTTATTTTAGGTCAACTCTTTGGGCAATTCAATTAGAGTATTTATTGAATGGTTTTCGTGAGCTGAATGGTTGTCATGTCATGTCATAGATGGTCTAAAACCTGACTCTTATTTCTAAAATAGTTGTGTTGGTCAGATAAGGCATCTTACATGAAGTATGTAATCCAAGATAATGATGCATGAGTAAGAGGCAGATCATTCTCGAGGAAGTAATTTTGGTTTTGAGAGAGGCATTCTTAGGGAAATAGGCCTTGCAGTGCTCATTTAGAGCTGGGCAGGATTGAGGTCCAGAGAGAGGAGGGAAAGGATATTTGGGTAGAGGGAAGGGCATTGGCAGAGCCTCAGAGGCCTGACGGTTCCTGGGGCCTGTGTGGGAATGGTGGGAAAGTTGGGCTGCAGTCAGCCTGTGGGTGGCCTGGACGTTGGGTAATGAGCGTGGCCGTCAGTTTATGGGTGCCCTCTGTAGAGTTGTCTGTAACTTGCTTCCTCCCTGAGGAAGTGTGACACGCTTCTGCTAGCTGCAGTGTCTTCCCCACAGCTGTGCTGTCCATTGAGGAGAAGGGGGCCTGCTCTGCCATGGATTCCTTACTCCTCAGGGTATGGCGTGTGAGTTATTTTAATAATGTATCAATCTGCCTTTTCTTTCTTTTGTCACAATGCATTTGCTTTCTAAAGTGGTCTTGTTTTCAGGATAATAATTGGGTTTCCACAGGGAAAATCATAATGTATGAGGCAAATTACTGACTAAAGGCAAATTTCTGACTTAAAAACATGAATCTCTAATTTGTTTCTAGTAGTTCTTCTTTTGTTTAAATTTTTGTTTTGTTAGTTATGTATAGAAACTTAAGGATAGTAATTTCTGCTCAGGTGGATAGTGGTACTGTTTAGCACAGCTCATTGGTCTTCTGAAACTTTTACAAATGCAGTCTGATTCATTCCGGCCAAGTTAATTATGAGGTACATATTTTTTTCCCTTATGGAGACAAATGTAAAAGACAGAGATACAGAAATCATCTCCAGTTTAGATTGAAGAAATTTTAGTTACTACTGTTTGTTCCTGCTATTTGATCAGAGTTTATTTTTATTTTTTGAAGTCTGTCTCTAATCAAATAAGATTTAATGTTTTAGAAGTAAAAGAGCACCATGACTAAATTAATAAGAAAAGTTAATTTAAGGACAAGAATTGATTTTTAAAAATATAAAAGTACATTTCATGACTTGATTTCAAGATGATCTGGTGGTATTCTTATACTGCTGCAGAAGGATGTCCACAGTGGGACGAGAATGAGGCTTAAAAATCACCACCCTTATTATCTATGACTGAACATGTCTTAGTCCAGGCCAGTGTGCCTACCACCTCTGTGGTACACTGTTGATTTCATTTTTCTTCCAGTATTTACTTTTGGTCCTGGACCAATTATCTAGCTGTGATGGGATTCTCCAAAAGTATCCTACATTTTGTACTTAGTGAACTAGTGATTGTTCTGTTTGCAGACATTCTTTCTGAGGCTCTACACTTGCCTCGAAAACCTACATTTGCAGAAAGGGAAATGTATAGGTTTTCCTTTTAAATGTATTTATTTTTGTTTATATTTTATTTATTTTTGGCTGTGTTGGGTCTTCGTTTCTGTGCGAGGGCCTTCTCTAGTTGCGGCGAGCAGGGGCCACTCCTCATCGTTGTTCGTGGGCCTCTCACTGCCGTGGCGCCTCTTGTTGAAGAGCACAGGCTCCAGAAGCGCAGGCTCAGTAGTTGTGGCTCCCGGGCTTAGTTGCACTGCAGCATGTGGGATCTTCCCGGACCAGGGCTCAAATCCGTGTCCCCTGCACTGGCAGGCGGATTCTTAACCTCTGCCCCGCCCGTTATTCTTTTTTTTTAAATATTTCCTCATTTGTGTTTATGTGATGATGCCTTTATTTATTTTTTTATTATTGTTTATATTTGGCTGAGTTGAGTCTGTGTTGCTGCGCGCAGGCTTTCCCTAGTTGTGGCAAGTGGGGGCTACTCTTTGTTGTGGTGCGCGGACTTCTCATTGTGGTGGCTTCTCTTGTTGCGGAGCGTGGGCTCTAAGAGTGCGGGCTTCAGTAATTGCAGCACCTGGGCTCCGTATTTGCGGCACACAGGCACTAGAGTGCGCGGGCTTCATTAGTTGCAGCGTGTGGCCTCAGTTGTTGTGGCTGGCGGGCTCTAGAGCGCAGGCTCAGTAGTTGTGATGTACGGGCTTACTTGCTCTGCGGCATGTGGGATCTTCCCGGACCAGGGCTGGAACCCGTGTCCCCTGCATTGGCAGACGGATTCTTAACTAGTGCACCACCAGGAAAGTCCCAGACTTTCCTTTTCTTAATGACAATTTTGAAGAGTCCTGGTTCACATATTTCATAGACTGTCCTTCAACTTGGCTTTGTGTGATGTTCTCCTCATGACTGGAGTGGAGTTAGGGTTTTGGGGAAGGAGATGTTTACTTTTAATATTCGGTTTCAACTCTGTCTCTTGGCTTTTTATATAAGATATTCAATGCATTTAGTTATATATTTAAAAAGCAGGCTTGTAGACTATTATTTTAAAATCTGCTTGCTATTTTGTAATCTGCTTGGGTTGATGGTGGAATGTTTTTTTTTTTTTTTTTTCAGTACGTGGGCCTCTCCCTGTTGTGGAGTCTCCCGTTCCGGAGCACAGGCTCCCAACCCGCATGCTCAGTGGCCATGGCTCACGGGCCTAGCCGCTCCGCGGCATGTGGGATCTTCCCGGACCGAGTCACGAACCCGTGTCCCCTGCATTGGCAGGCAGGCTCTCAACCACTGCTCCACCAGGGAAGCCCGTTACACTTTTGTTTTAATTATGCAGTTGGCTCTATTGTGTTGATTTACATTTTATTGGTAAATCTCAACTGCTTTGGATTATGATGTGTTTACAAGGCTACACAGATAATCTGGAAGGGAAAATGAAGTAATACAAATGACAGAAAATGTTTTATAATAATAAAATTTTCTTGGCAAGCAGCAACCTTTTCTCAAAGTCAGTCTTTTAATATAATTTGCTTGCTTCATAAATATGGCTTTCTTGTTTGTTCTTATCTTTATTGATTAGTGAGCATGTTAGATGACTTGGAAGGAATCTCACTGTCTTCAAGAAATAATTTGGCATTTTTGATCCGGAATGCTGACAATTCTCAAAAATGGGTCAGGAAAATCAAAGTAATAGATGGAAAAAAATCTCAATTTTAGCTGTTGATACAACTTTTCTTAAGTTTAGGGTGTGTTTTATAATTTACGTTACTAAAACAGATGGTGGAAGGTCCACCAATATATTTATTTTATGTTTTTAAAGCATTTTACTTTGCTGTATTGAATTCAATTCATTCTGGAATTTAGGAGAATTTACCTCTTTATGAAAGAGATTATTGAAAGTAGAAAATGATTGATGACCTTCGCTTCCAGTATTCTTCTCAATAGACTTAGTCTCTCTTCTAATGCTTCCTGTATACTCAGTAATTGTATAAGGTTTAGAGAAAAATGCAGGTCTGGCTGAACATTAAGCACAGTACACTAAATAAAGCTTTTTTACTTTGCAGAATATTTTACATGTGTGTCCCATAGATTCATCAGAGATTCTAGTTTTGGATAAAGGCAAGTACATTTAAGGACAATACAACATCCCTGTCTATGACATTGGCATTCGAATGAGAAGTGAATTTGGTTCAGGACGGTTCTTGGAATGCTTGGCATTTAGGTTATTTTAGGTCAACTCTTTGGGCAATTCAATTAGAGTATTTATTGAATGGTTTTCGTGAGCTGAATGGTTGTCATGTCATGTCATAGATGGTCTAAAACATGACTCTTATTTCTACAATAGTTGTGTTGGTCAGATAAGGCATCTTACCTGATGTATTTAATCCAAGATAATGATGCATGAGTAAGAGGCAGATCATTCTCGAGGAAGTAATTTTGGTTTTGAGAGAGGCATTCTTAGGGAAATAGGCCTTGCAGTGCTCATTTAGAGCTGGGCAGGATTGAGGTCCAGAGAGAGGAGGGAAAGGATATTTGGGTGGAGGGAAGGGCATTGGCAGAGCCTCAGAGGCCTGACGGTTCCTGGGGCCTGTGTGGGAATGGTGGGAAAGTTGGGCTGCAGTCAGCCTGTGGGTGGCCTGGACGTTGGGTAATGAGCGTGGCCGTCAGTTTATGGGTGCCCTCTGTAGAGTTGTCTGTAACTTGCTTCCTCCCTGAGGAAGTGTGACACGCTTCTGCTAGCTGCAGTGTCTTCCCCACAGCTGTGCTGTCCATTGAGGAGAAGGGGGCCTGCTCTGCCATGGCTTCCTTACTCCTCAGGGTATGGCGTGTGAGTTATTTTAATAATGTATCAATCTGCCTTTTCTTTCTTTTGTCACAATGCATTTGCTTTCTAAAGTGGTCTTGTTTTCAGGATAATAATTGGGTTTCCACAGGGAAAATCATAATGTATGAGGCAAATTACTGACTAAAGGCAAATTTCTGACTTAAAAACATGAATCTCTAATTTGTTTCTAGTAGTTCTTCTTTTGTTTAAATTTTTGTTTTGTTAGTTATGTATAGAAACTTAAGGATAGTAATTTCTGCTCAGGTGGATAGTGGTACTGTTTAGCACAGCTCATTGGTCTTCTGAAACTTTTACAAATGCAGTCTGATTCATTCCGGCCAAGTTAATTATGAGGTACATATTTTTTTCCCCTAATGGAGACAAATGTAAAAGACAGAGATACAGAAATCATCTCCAGTTTAGATTGAAGAAATTTTAGTTACTACTGTTTGTTCCTGCTATTTGATCAGAGTTTATTTTTATTTTTTGAAGTCTGTCTCTAATCAAATAAGATTTAATGTTTTAGAAGTAAAAGAGCACCATGACTAAACTGATAAGAAAAGTTAATTTAAGGACAAGAATTGATTTTTAAAAATATAAAAGTACATTTCATGACTTGATTTCAAGATGATCTTGTGGTATCCTTATACTGCTGCAGAGGGAAGTCCACAGTGGGACGAGAATGATGCTTAAAAATCACCACCCTTATTATCTATGACTGAACATGTCTTATTCCAGGCCAGTGTGCCTACCACCTCTGTGGTACACTGTTGATTTCATTTTTCTTCCAGTATTTACTTTTGGTCCTGGACCAATTATCTAGCTGTGATGGGATTCTCCAAAATTATCCTACATTTTGTACTTAGTGAACTAGTGATTGTTCTGTTTGCAGACATTCTTTCTGAGGCTCTACTCTTGCCTCGAAAACCTACATTTGCAGAAAGGGAAATGTATAGGTTTTCCTTTTAAATGTATTTATTTTTATTTATATTTTATTTATTTTTGGCTGTGTTGGGTCTTCGTTTCTGTGCGGGGGCCTTCTCTAGTTGCGGCGAGCAGGGGCCACTCCTCATCGTGGTTCGAGGGCCTCTCAGTGCCGTGGCGCCTCTTGTTGTGGAGCACAGGCTCCAGAAGCGCAGGCTCAGTAGTTGTGGCTCCCGGGCTTAGTTGCACTGCAGCATGTGGGATCTTCCCGGACCAGGGCTCAAATCCGTGTCCCCTGCACTGGCAGGCGGATTCTTAACCACTGCCCAGCCCGTTATTCTTTTTTTAAAAAAAATATTTCCTCATTTGTGTTTATGTGATGATGCCTTTATTTATTTTTTTATTATTGTTTATATTTGGCTGAGTTGAGTCTCTTTTGCTGCGCGCAGGCTTTCCCTAGTTGTGGCAAGTGGGGGCTAATCTTTGTTGTGGTGTGCGGACTTCTCATTGTGGTGGCTTCTCTTGTTGCGGAGCGTGGGCTCTAAGAGTGCGGGCTTCAGTAATTGCAGCACCTGGGCTCAGTATTTGCGGCACACAGGCCCTAGAGTGCGCGGCCTTCATTAGTTGCAGCGTGTGGCCTCAGTTGTTGTGGCTGGTGGGCTCTAGAGCGCAGGCTCAGTAGTTGTGATGTACGGGCTTACTTGCTCTGCGGCACGTGGGATCTTCCCGGACCAGGGCTGGAACCCGTGTCTCCTGCATTGGCAGACGGGTTCTTAACTAGTGCACCACCAGGAAAGTCCCAGACTTTCCTTTTCTTAATGACAATTTTGAAGAGTCCTGGTTCACATATTTCATAGACTGTCCTTCAACTTGGCTTTGTGTGATGTTCTCCTCATGACCATAGTGGAGTTAGGGTTTTGGGGAAGGAGATGTTTACTTTTAATATTCAGTTTCAACTCTGTCTCTTGGCTTTTTATATAAGATATTCAATGCATTTAGTTATATATTTAAAAAAGCAGGCTTGTAGACTATTATTTTAAAATCTGCTTGCTATTTTGTAATCTGCTTGGGTTGATGGTGGAATGTTTTTTTTTTTTTTTTTCAGTACGTGGGCCTCTCCCTGTTGTGGAGTCTCCCGTTCCGGAGCACAGGCTCCCAACCCGCATGCTCAGTGGCCATGGCTCACGGGCCTAGCCGCTCCGCGGCATGTGGGATCTTCCCGGACCGAGTCACGAACCCGTGTCCCCTGCATTGGCAGGCAGGGTCTCAACCACTGCTCCACCAGGCAAGCCCGTTACACTTTTGTTTTAATTATGCAGTTGGCTCTATTGTGTTGATTTACATTTTATTGGTAAATCTCAACTGCTTTGGATTATGATGTGTTTACAAGGCTACACAGATAATCTGGAAGGGAAAATGAAGTAATACAAATGACAGAAAATGTTTTATAATAATAAAATTTTCTTGGCAAGCAGCAACCTTTTCTCAAAGTCAGTCTTTTAATATAATTTGCTTGCTTCATAAATATGGCTTTCTTGTTTGTTCTTATCTTTATTGATTAGTGAGCATGTTAGATGACTTGGAAGGAATCTCACTGTCTTCAAGAAATAATTTGGCATTTTTGATCCGGAATGCTGACAATTCTCAAAAATGGGTCAGGAAAATCAAAGTAATAGATGGAAAAAAATCTCAATTTTAGCTGTTGATACAACTTTTCTTAAGTTTAGGGTGTGTTTTATAATTTACGTTACTAAAACAGATGTTGGAAGGTCCACCAACATATTTATTTTATGTTTTTAAATCATTTTACTTTGCTGTATTGAATTCAATTCATTCTGGAATTTAGGAGAATTTACCTCTTTATGAAAGAGATTATTGAAAGTAGAAAATGATTGATGACCTTCGCTTCCAGTATTCTTCTCAATAGACTTAGTCTCTCTTCTAATGCTTCCTGTATACTCAGTAATTGTATAAGGTTTAGAGAAAAATGCAGGTCTGGCTGAACATTAAGCACAGTACACTAAATAAAGTTTTTTACTTTGCAGAATATTTTACATGTGTGTCCCATAGATTCATCAGAGATTCTAGTTTTGGATAAAGGCAAGTACATTTAAGGACAATACAACATCCCTGTCTATGACATTGGCATTCGAATGAGAAGTGAATTTGGTTCAGGACGGTTCTTGGAATGCTTGGCATTTAGGTTATTTTAGGTCAACTCTTTGGGCAATTCAATTAGAGTATTTATTGAATGGTTTTCGTGAGCTGAATGGTTGTCATGTCATGTCATAGATGGTCTAAAACATGACTCTTATTTCTACAATAGTTGTGTTGGTCAGATAAGGCATCTTACCTGATGTATTTAATCCAAGATAATGATGCATGAGTAAGAGGCAGATCATTCTCGAGGAAGTAATTTTGGTTTTGAGAGAGGCATTCTTAGGGAAATAGGCCTTGCAGTGCTCATTTAGAGCTGGGCAGGATTGAGGTCCAGAGAGAGGAGGGAAAGGATATTTGGGTGGAGGGAAGGGCATTGGCAGAGCCTCAGAGGCCTGACGGTTCCTGGGGCCTGTGTGGGAATGGTGGGAAAGTTGGGCTGCAGTCAGCCTGTGGGTGGCCTGGACGTTGGGTAATGAGCGTGGCCATCAGTTTATGGGTGCCCTCTGTAGAGTTGTCTGTAACTTGCTTCCTCCCTGAGGAAGTGTGACACGCTTCTGCTAGCTGCAGTGTCTTCCCCACAGCTGTGCTGTCCATTGAGGAGAAGGGGGCCTGCTCTGCCATGGCTTCCTTACTCCTCAGGGTATGGCGTGTGAGTTATTTTAATAATGTATCAATCTGCCTTTTCTTTCTTTTGTCACAATGCATTTGCTTTCTAAAGTGGTCTTCTTTTCAGGATAATAATTGGGTTTCCACAGGGAAAATCATAATGTATGCGGCAAATTACTGACTAAAGGCAAATTTCTGACTTAAAAACATGAATCTCTAATTTGTTTCTAATAGTTCTTCTTTTGTTTAAATTTTTGTTTTGTTAGTTATGTATAGAAACTTAAGGATAGTAATTTCTGCTCAGGTGGATAGTGGTACTGTTTAGCACAGCTCATTGGTCTTCTGAAACTTTTAAAAATGCAGTCTGATTCATTCCAGCCAAGTTAATTATGAGGTACATATTTTTTTCCCCTAATGGAGACAAATGTAAAAGACAGAGATACAGAAATCATCTCCAGTTTAGATTGAAGAAATTTTAGTTACTACTGTTTGTTCCTGCTATTTGATCACAGTTTATTTTTTTTTTGAAGTCTGTCTCTAATCAAATAAGATTTAATGTTTTAGAAGTAAAAGAGCACCATGACTAAATTAATAAGAAAAGTTAATTTAAGGACAAGAATTGATTTTTAAAAATATAAAAGTACATTTCATGACTTGATTTCAAGATGATCTGGTGGTATCCTTATACTGCTGCAGAAGGAAGTCCACAGTGGGACGAGAATGATGCTTAAAAATCACCACCCTTATTATCTATGACTGAACATGTCTTAGTCCAGGCCAGTGTGCCTACCACCTCTGTGGTACACTGTTGATTTCATTTTTCTTCCAGTATTTACTTTTGGTCCTGGACCAATTATCTAGCTGTGATGGGATTCTCCAAAAGTATCCTACATTTTGTACTTAGTGAACTAGTGATTGTTCTGTTTGCAGACATTCTTTCTGAGGCTCTACACTTGCCTCGAAAACCTACATTTGCAGAAAGGGAAATGTATAGGTTTTCCTTTTAAATGTATTTATTTTTGTTTATATTTTATTTATTTTTGGCTGTGTTGGGTCTTCGTTTCTGTGCGAGGGCCTTCTCTAGTTGCGGCGAGCAGGGGCCACTCCTCATCGTTGTTCGTGGGCCTCTCACTGCCGTGGCGCCTCTTGTTGCAGAGCACAGGCTCCAGAAGCGCAGGCTCAGTAGTTGTGGCTCCTGGGCTTAGTTGCACTGCAGCATGTGGGATCTTCCCGGACCAGGGCTCAAATCCGTGTCCCCTGCACTGGCAGGCGGATTCTTAACCTCTGCCCCGCCCGTTATTCTTTTTTTTTAAATATTTCCTCATTTGTGTTTATGTGATGATGCCTTTATTTATTTTTTTATTATTGTTTATATTTGGCTGAGTTGAGTCTGTGTTGCTGCGCGCAGGCTTTCCCTAGTTGTGGCAAGTGGGGGCTACTCTTTGTTGTGGTGCGCGGACTTCTCATTGTGGTGGCTTCTCTTGTTGCGGAGCGTGGGCTCTAAGAGTGCGGGCTTCAGTAATTGCAGCACCTGGGCTCCGTATTTGCGGCACACAGGCACTAGAGTGCGCGGGCTTCATTAGTTGCAGCGTGTGGCCTCAGTTGTTGTGGCTGGCGGGCTCTAGAGCGCAGGCTCAGTAGTTGTGATGTACGGGCTTACTTGCTCTGCGGCATGTGGGATCTTCCCGGACCAGGGCTGGAACCCGTGTCCCCTGCATTGGCAGACGGATTCTTAACTAGTGCACCACCAGGAAAGTCCCAGACTTTCCTTTTCTTAATGACAATTTTGAAGAGTCCTGGTTCACATATTTCATAGACTGTCCTTCAACTTGGCTTTGTGTGATGTTCTCCTCATGACTGGAGTGGAGTTAGGGTTTTGGGGAAGGAGATGTTTACTTTTAATATTCGGTTTCAACTCTGTCTCTTGGCTTTTTATATAAGATATTCAATGCATTTAGTTATATATTTAAAAAGCAGGCTTGTAGACTATTATTTTAAAATCTGCTTGCTATTTTGTAATCTGCTTGGGTTGATGGTGGAATGTTTTTTTTTTTTTTTTTTCAGTACGTGGGCCTCTCCCTGTTGTGGAGTCTCCCGTTCCGGAGCACAGGCTCCCAACCCGCATGCTCAGTGGCCATGGCTCACGGGCCTAGCCGCTCCGCGGCATGTGGGATCTTCCCGGACCGAGTCACGAACCCGTGTCCCCTGCATTGGCAGGCAGGCTCTCAACCACTGCTCCACCAGGGAAGCCCGTTACACTTTTGTTTTAATTATGCAGTTGGCTCTATTGTGTTGATTTACATTTTATTGGTAAATCTCAACTGCTTTGGATTATGATGTGTTTACAAGGCTACACAGATAATCTGGAAGGGAAAATGAAGTAATACAAATGACAGAAAATGTTTTATAATAATAAAATTTTCTTGGCAAGCAGCAACCTTTTCTCAAAGTCAGTCTTTTAATATAATTTGCTTGCTTCATAAATATGGCTTTCTTGTTTGTTCTTATCTTTATTGATTAGTGAGCATGTTAGATGACTTTGAAGGAATCTCACTGTCTTCAAGAAATAATTTGGCATTTTTGATCCGGAATGCTGACAATTCTCAAAAATGGGTCAGGAAAATCAAAGTAATAGATGGAAAAAAATCTCAATTTTAGCTGTTGATACAACTTTTCTTAAGTTTAGGGTGTGTTTTATAATTTACGTTACTAAAACAGATGGTGGAAGGTCCACCAATATATTTATTTTATGTTTTTAAAGCATTTTACTTTGCTGTATTGAATTCAATTCATTCTGGAATTTAGGAGAATTTACCTCTTTATGAAAGAGATTATTGAAAGTAGAAAATGATTGATGACCTTCGCTTCCAGTATTCTTCTCAATAGACTTAGTCTCTCTTCTAATGCTTCCTGCATACTCAGTAATTGTATAAGGTTTAGAGAAAAATGCAGGTCTGGCTGAACATTAAGCACAGTACACTAAATAAAGCTTTTTTACTTTGCAGAATATTTTACATGTGTGTCCCATAGATTCATCAGAGATTCTAGTTTTGGATAAAGGCAAGTACATTTAAGGACAATACAACATCCCTGTCTATGACATTGGCATTCGAATGAGAAGTGAATTTGGTTCAGGACGGTTCTTGGAATGCTTGGCATTTAGGTTATTTTAGGTCAACTCTTTGGGCAATTCAATTAGAGTATTTATTGAATGGTTTTCGTGAGCTGAATGGTTGTCATGTCATGTCATAGATGGTCTAAAACATGACTCTTATTTCTACAATAGTTGTGTTGGTCAGATAAGGCATCTTACCTGATGTATTTAATCCAAGATAATGATGCATGAGTAAGAGGCAGATCATTCTCGAGGAAGTAATTTTGGTTTTGAGAGAGGCATTCTTAGGGAAATAGGCCTTGCAGTGCTCATTTAGAGCTGGGCAGGATTGAGGTCCAGAGAGAGGAGGGAAAGGATATTTGGGTGGAGGGAAGGGCATTGGCAGAGCCTCAGAGGCCTGACGGTTCCTGGGGCCTGTGTGGGAATGGTGGGAAAGTTGGGCTGCAGTCAGCCTGTGGGTGGCCTGGACGTTGGGTAATGAGCGTGGCCGTCAGTTTATGGGTGCCCTCTGTAGAGTTGTCTGTAACTTGCTTCCTCCCTGAGGAAGTGTGACACGCTTCTGCTAGCTGCAGTGTCTTCCCCACAGCTGTGCTGTCCATTGAGGAGAAGGGGGCCTGCTCTGCCATGGCTTCCTTACTCCTCAGGGTATGGCGTGTGAGTTATTTTAATAATGTATCAATCTGCCTTTTCTTTCTTTTGTCACAATGCATTTGCTTTCTAAAGTGGTCTTGTTTTCAGGATAATAATTGGGTTTCCACAGGGAAAATCATAATGTATGAGGCAAATTACTGACTAAAGGCAAATTTCTGACTTAAAAACATGAATCTCTAATTTGTTTCTAGTAGTTCTTCTTTTGTTTAAATTTTTGTTTTGTTAGTTATGTATAGAAACTTAAGGATAGTAATTTCTGCTCAGGTGGATAGTGGTACTGTTTAGCACAGCTCATTGGTCTTCTGAAACTTTTACAAATGCAGTCTGATTCATTCCGGCCAAGTTAATTATGAGGTACATATTTTTTTCCCCTAATGGAGACAAATGTAAAAGACAGAGATACAGAAATCATCTCCAGTTTAGATTGAAGAAATTTTAGTTACTACTGTTTGTTCCTGCTATTTGATCAGAGTTTATTTTTATTTTTTGAAGTCTGTCTCTAATCAAATAAGATTTAATGTTTTAGAAGTAAAAGAGCACCATGACTAAACTGATAAGAAAAGTTAATTTAAGGACAAGAATTGATTTTTAAAAATATAAAAGTACATTTCATGACTTGATTTCAAGATGATCTTGTGGTATCCTTATACTGCTGCAGAGGGAAGTCCACAGTGGGACGAGAATGATGCTTAAAAATCACCACCCTTATTATCTATGACTGAACATGTCTTATTCCAGGCCAGTGTGCCTACCACCTCTGTGGTACACTGTTGATTTCATTTTTCTTCCAGTATTTACTTTTGGTCCTGGACCAATTATCTAGCTGTGATGGGATTCTCCAAAATTATCCTACATTTTGTACTTAGTGAACTAGTGATTGTTCTGTTTGCAGACATTCTTTCTGAGGCTCTACTCTTGCCTCGAAAACCTACATTTGCAGAAAGGGAAATGTATAGGTTTTCCTTTTAAATGTATTTATTTTTATTTATATTTTATTTATTTTTGGCTGTGTTGGGTCTTCGTTTCTGTGCGGGGGCCTTCTCTAGTTGCGGCGAGCAGGGGCCACTCCTCATCGTGGTTCGAGGGCCTCTCAGTGCCGTGGCGCCTCTTGTTGTGGAGCACAGGCTCCAGAAGCGCAGGCTCAGTAGTTGTGGCTCCCGGGCTTAGTTGCACTGCAGCATGTGGGATCTTCCCGGACCAGGGCTCAAATCCGTGTCCCCTGCACTGGCAGGCGGATTCTTAACCACTGCCCAGCCCGTTATTCTTTTTTTAAAAAAAATATTTCCTCATTTGTGTTTATGTGATGATGCCTTTATTTATTTTTTTATTATTGTTTATATTTGGCTGAGTTGAGTCTCTTTTGCTGCGCGCAGGCTTTCCCTAGTTGTGGCAAGTGGGGGCTAATCTTTGTTGTGGTGTGCGGACTTCTCATTGTGGTGGCTTCTCTTGTTGCGGAGCGTGGGCTCTAAGAGTGCGGGCTTCAGTAATTGCAGCACCTGGGCTCAGTATTTGCGGCACACAGGCCCTAGAGTGCGCGGCCTTCATTAGTTGCAGCGTGTGGCCTCAGTTGTTGTGGCTGGTGGGCTCTAGAGCGCAGGCTCAGTAGTTGTGATGTACGGGCTTACTTGCTCTGCGGCACGTGGGATCTTCCCGGACCAGGGCTGGAACCCGTGTCTCCTGCATTGGCAGACGGATTCTTAACTAGTGCACCACCAGGAAAGTCCCAGACTTTCCTTTTCTTAATGACAATTTTGAAGAGTCCTGGTTCACATATTTCATAGACTGTCCTTCAACTTGGCTTTGTGTGATGTTCTCCTCATGACCATAGTGGAGTTATGGTTTTGGGGAAGGAGATGTTTACTTTTAATATTCAGTTTCAACTCTGTCTCTTGGCTTTTTATATAAGATATTCAATGCATTTAGTTATATATTTAAAAAAGCAGGCTTGTAGACTATTATTTTAAAATCTGCTTGCTATTTTGTAATCTGCTTGGGTTGATGGTGGAATGTTTTTTTTTTTTTTTTCAGTACGTGGGCCTCTCCCTGTTGTGGAGTCTCCCGTTCCGGAGCACAGGCTCCCAACCCGCATGCTCAGTGGCCATGGCTCACGGGCCTAGCCGCTCCGCGGCATGTGGGATCTTCCCGGACCGAGTCACGAACCCGTGTCCCCTGCATTGGCAGGCAGGGTCTCAACCACTGCTCCACCAGGCAAGCCCGTTACACTTTTGTTTTAATTATGCAGTTGGCTCTATTGTGTTGATTTACATTTTATTGGTAAATCTCAACTGCTTTGGATTATGATGTGTTTACAAGGCTACACAGATAATCTGGAAGGGAAAATGAAGTAATACAAATGACAGAAAATGTTTTATAATAATAAAATTTTCTTGGCAAGCAGCAACCTTTTCTCAAAGTCAGTCTTTTAATATAATTTGCTTGCTTCATAAATATGGCTTTCTTGTTTGTTCTTATCTTTATTGATTAGTGAGCATGTTAGATGACTTGGAAGGAATCTCACTGTCTTCAAGAAATAATTTGGCATTTTTGATCCGGAATGCTGACAATTCTCAAAAATGGGTCAGGAAAATCAAAGTAATAGATGGAAAAAAATCTCAATTTTAGCTGTTGATACAACTTTTCTTAAGTTTAGGGTGTGTTTTATAATTTACGTTACTAAAACAGATGGTGGAAGGTCCACCAATATATTTATTTTATGTTTTTAAAGCATTTTACTTTGCTGTATTGAATTCAATTCATTCTGGAATTTAGGAGAATTTACCTCTTTATGAAAGAGATTATTGAAAGTAGAAAATGATTGATGACCTTCGCTTCCAGTATTCTTCTCAATAGACTTAGTCTCTCTTCTAATGCTTCCTGTATACTCAGTAATTGTATAAGGTTTAGAGAAAAATGCAGGTCTGGCTGAACATTAAGCACAGTACACTAAATAAAGCTTTTTTACTTTGCAGAATATTTTACATGTGTGTCCCATAGATTCATCAGAGATTCTAGTTTTGGATAAAGGCAAGTACATTTAAGGACAATACAACATCCCTGTCTATGACATTGGCATTCGAATGAGAAGTGAATTTGGTTCAGGACGGTTCTTGGAATGCTTGGCATTTAGGTTATTTTAGGTCAACTCTTTGGGCAATTCAATTAGAGTATTTATTGAATGGTTTTCGTGAGCTGAATGGTTGTCATGTCATGTCATAGATGGTCTAAAACATGACTCTTATTTCTACAATAGTTGTGTTGGTCAGATAAGGCATCTTACCTGATGTATTTAATCCAAGATAATGATGCATGAGTAAGAGGCAGATCATTCTCGAGGAAGTAATTTTGGTTTTGAGAGAGGCATTCTTAGGGAAATAGGCCTTGCAGTGCTCATTTAGAGCTGGGCAGGATTGAGGTCCAGAGAGAGGAGGGAAAGGATATTTGGGTGGAGGGAAGGGCATTGGCAGAGCCTCAGAGGCCTGACGGTTCCTGGGGCCTGTGTGGGAATGGTGGGAAAGTTGGGCTGCAGTCAGCCTGTGGGTGGCCTGGACGTTGGGTAATGAGCGTGGCCGTCAGTTTATGGGTGCCCTCTGTAGAGTTGTCTGTAACTTGCTTCCTCCCTGAGGAAGTGTGACACGCTTCTGCTAGCTGCAGTGTCTTCCCCACAGCTGTGCTGTCCATTGAGGAGAAGGGGGCCTGCTCTGCCATGGCTTCCTTACTCCTCAGGGTATGGCGTGTGAGTTATTTTAATAATGTATCAATCTGCCTTTTCTTTCTTTTGTCACAATGCATTTGCTTTCTAAAGTGGTCTTGTTTTCAGGATAATAATTGGGTTTCCACAGGGAAAATCATAATGTATGAGGCAAATTACTGACTAAAGGCAAATTTCTGACTTAAAAACATGAATCTCTAATTTGTTTCTAGTAGTTCTTCTTTTGTTTAAATTTTTGTTGTGTTAGTTATGTATAGAAACTTAAGGATAGTAATTTCTGCTCAGGTGGATAGTGGTACTGTTTAGCACAGCTCATTGGTCTTCTGAAACTTTTACAAATGCAGTCTGATTCATTCCGGCCAAGTTAATTATGAGGTACATATTTTTTTCCCCTAATGGAGACAAATGTAAAAGACAGAGATACAGAAATCATCTCCAGTTTAGATTGAAGAAATTTTAGTTACTACTGTTTGTTCCTGCTATTTGATCAGAGTTTATTTTTATTTTTTGAAGTCTGTCTCTAATCAAATAAGATTTAATGTTTTAGAAGTAAAAGAGCACCATGACTAAACTGATAAGAAAAGTTAATTTAAGGACAAGAATTGATTTTTAAAAATATAAAAGTACATTTCATGACTTGATTTCAAGATGATCTTGTGGTATCCTTATACTGCTGCAGAGGGAAGTCCACAGTGGGACGAGAATGATGCTTAAAAATCACCACCCTTATTATCTATGACTGAACATGTCTTATTCCAGGCCAGTGTGCCTACCACCTCTGTGGTACACTGTTGATTTCATTTTTCTTCCAGTATTTACTTTTGGTCCTGGACCAATTATCTAGCTGTGATGGGATTCTCCAAAATTATCCTACATTTTGTACTTAGTGAACTAGTGATTGTTCTGTTTGCAGACATTCTTTCTGAGGCTCTACTCTTGCCTCGAAAACCTACATTTGCAGAAAGGGAAATGTATAGGTTTTCCTTTTAAATGTATTTATTTTTATTTATATTTTATTTATTTTTGGCTGTGTTGGGTCTTCGTTTCTGTGCGGGGGCCTTCTCTAGTTGCGGCGAGCAGGGGCCACTCCTCATCGTGGTTCGAGGGCCTCTCAGTGCCGTGGCGCCTCTTGTTGTGGAGCACAGGCTCCAGAAGCGCAGGCTCAGTAGTTGTGGCTCCCGGGCTTAGTTGCACTGCAGCATGTGGGATCTTCCCGGACCAGGGCTCAAATCCGTGTCCCCTGCACTGGCAGGCGGATTCTTAACCACTGCCCAGCCCGTTATTCTTTTTTTAAAAAAAATATTTCCTCATATGTGTTTATGTGATGATGCCTTTATTTATTTTTTTATTATTGTTTATATTTGGCTGAGTTGAGTCTCTTTTGCTGCGCGCAGGCTTTCCCTAGTTGTGGCAAGTGGGGGCTAATCTTTGTTGTGGTGTGCGGACTTCTCATTGTGGTGGCTTCTCTTGTTGCGGAGCGTGGGCTCTAAGAGTGCGGGCTTCAGTAATTGCAGCACCTGGGCTCAGTATTTGCGGCACACAGGCCCTAGAGTGCGCGGCCTTCATTAGTTGCAGCGTGTGGCCTCAGTTGTTGTGGCTGGTGGGCTCTAGAGCGCAGGCTCAGTAGTTGTGATGTACGGGCTTACTTGCTCTGCGGCACGTGGGATCTTCCCGGACCAGGGCTGGAACCCGTGTCTCCTGCATTGGCAGACGGATTCTTAACTAGTGCACCACCAGGAAAGTCCCAGACTTTCCTTTTCTTAATGACAATTTTGAAGAGTCCTGGTTCACATATTTCATAGACTGTCCTTCAACTTGGCTTTGTGTGATGTTCTCCTCATGACCATAGTGGAGTTAGGGTTTTGGGGAAGGAGATGTTTACTTTTAATATTCAGTTTCAACTCTGTCTCTTGGCTTTTTATATAAGATATTCAATGCATTTAGTTATATATTTAAAAAAGCAGGCTTGTAGACTATTATTTTAAAATCTGCTTGCTATTTTGTAATCTGCTTGGGTTGATGGTGGAATGTTTTTTTTTTTTTTTTTCAGTACGTGGGCCTCTCCCTGTTGTGGAGTCTCCCGTTCCGGAGCACAGGCTCCCAACCCGCATGCTCAGTGGCCATGGCTCACGGGCCTAGCCGCTCCGCGGCATGTGGGATCTTCCCGGACCGAGTCACGAACCCGTGTCCCCTGCATTGGCAGGCAGGGTCTCAACCACTGCTCCACCAGGCAAGCCCGTTACACTTTTGTTTTAATTATGCAGTTGGCTCTATTGTGTTGATTTACATTTTATTGGTAAATCTCAACTGCTTTGGATTATGATGTGTTTACAAGGCTACACAGATAATCTGGAAGGGAAAATGAAGTAATACAAATGACAGAAAATGTTTTATAATAATAAAATTTTCTTGGCAAGCAGCAACCTTTTCTCAAAGTCAGTCTTTTAATATAATTTGCTTGCTTCATAAATATGGCTTTCTTGTTTGTTCTTATCTTTATTGATTAGTGAGCATGTTAGATGACTTGGAAGGAATCTCACTGTCTTCAAGAAATAATTTGGCATTTTTGATCCGGAATGCTGACAATTCTCAAAAATGGGTCAGGAAAATCAAAGTAATAGATGGAAAAAAATCTCAATTTTAGCTGTTGATACAACTTTTCTTAAGTTTAGGGTGTGTTTTATAATTTACGTTACTAAAACAGATGTTGGAAGGTCCACCAACATATTTATTTTATGTTTTTAAATCATTTTACTTTGCTGTATTGAATTCAATTCATTCTGGAATTTAGGAGAATTTACCTCTTTATGAAAGAGATTATTGAAAGTAGAAAATGATTGATGACCTTCGCTTCCAGTATTCTTCTCAATAGACTTAGTCTCTCTTCTAATGCTTCCTGTATACTCAGTAATTGTATAAGGTTTAGAGAAAAATGCAGGTCTGGCTGAACATTAAGCACAGTACACTAAATAAAGTTTTTTACTTTGCAGAATATTTTACATGTGTGTCCCATAGATTCATCAGAGATTCTAGTTTTGGATAAAGGCAAGTACATTTAAGGACAATACAACATCCCTGTCTATGACATTGGCATTCGAATGAGAAGTGAATTTGGTTCAGGACGGTTCTTGGAATGCTTGGCATTTAGGTTATTTTAGGTCAACTCTTTGGGCAATTCAATTAGAGTATTTATTGAATGGTTTTCGTGAGCTGAATGGTTGTCATGTCATGTCATAGATGGTCTAAAACATGACTCTTATTTCTACAATAGTTGTGTTGGTCAGATAAGGCATCTTACCTGATGTATTTAATCCAAGATAATGATGCATGAGTAAGAGGCAGATCATTCTCGAGGAAGTAATTTTGGTTTTGAGAGAGGCATTCTTAGGGAAATAGGCCTTGCAGTGCTCATTTAGAGCTGGGCAGGATTGAGGTCCAGAGAGAGGAGGGAAAGGATATTTGGGTGGAGGGAAGGGCATTGGCAGAGCCTCAGAGGCCTGACGGTTCCTGGGGCCTGTGTGGGAATGGTGGGAAAGTTGGGCTGCAGTCAGCCTGTGGGTGGCCTGGACGTTGGGTAATGAGCGTGGCCATCAGTTTATCGGTGCCCTCTGTAGAGTTGTCTGTAACTTGCTTCCTCCCTGAGGAAGTGTGACACGCTTCTGCTAGCTGCAGTGTCTTCCCCACAGCTGTGCTGTCCATTGAGGAGAAGGGGGCCTGCTCTGCCATGGCTTCCTTACTCCTCAGGGTATGGCGTGTGAGTTATTTTAATAATGTATCAATCTGCCTTTTCTTTCTTTTGTCACAATGCATTTGCTTTCTAAAGTGGTCTTCTTTTCAGGATAATAATTGGGTTTCCACAGGGAAAATCATAATGTATGCGGCAAATTACTGACTAAAGGCAAATTTCTGACTTAAAAACATGAATCTCTAATTTGTTTCTAATAGTTCTTCTTTTGTTTAAATTTTTGTTTTGTTAGTTATGTATAGAAACTTAAGGATAGTAATTTCTGCTCAGGTGGATAGTGGTACTGTTTAGCACAGCTCATTGGTCTTCTGAAACTTTTAAAAATGCAGTCTGATTCATTCCAGCCAAGTTAATTATGAGGTACATATTTTTTTCCCCTAATGGAGACAAATGTAAAAGACAGAGATACAGAAATCATCTCCAGTTTAGACTGAAGAAATTTTAGTTACTACTGTTTGTTCCTGCTATTTGATCACAGTTTATTTTTTTTTTGAAGTCTGTCTCTAATCAAATAAGATTTAATGTTTTAGAAGTAAAAGAGCACCATGACTAAATTAATAAGAAAAGTTAATTTAAGGACAAGAATTGATTTTTAAAAATATAAAAGTACATTTCATGACTTGATTTCAAGATGATCTGGTGGTATCCTTATACTGCTGCAGAAGGAAGTCCACAGTGGGACGAGAATGATGCTTAAAAATCACCACCCTTATTATCTATGACTGAACATGTCTTAGTCCAGGCCAGTGTGCCTACCACCTCTGTGGTACACTGTTGATTTCATTTTTCTTCCAGTATTTACTTTTGGTCCTGGACCAATTATCTAGCTGTGATGGGATTCTCCAAAAGTATCCTACATTTTGTACTTAGTGAACTAGTGATTGTTCTGTTTGCAGACATTCTTTCTGAGGCTCTACTCTTGCCTCGGAAACCTACATTTGCAGAAAGGGAAATGTATAGGTTTTCCTTTTAAATGTATTTATTTTTATTTATATTTTATTTATTTTTGGCTGTGTTGGGTCTTCGTTTCTGTGCGAGGGCCTTCTCTAGTTGCGGCGAGCAGGGGCCACTCCTCATCGTGGTTCGTGGGCCTCTCACTGCCGTGGCGCCTCTTGTTGCGGAGCACAGGCTCCAGAAGCGCAGGCTCAGTAGTTGTGGCTCACGGGCTTAGTTGCACTGCAGCATGTGGGATCTTCCCGGACCAGGGCTCAAATCCGTGTCCCCTGCACTGGCAGGCGGATTCTTAACCACTGCCCCGCCCGTTATTCTTTTTTTTTAAAAAATATTTCCTCATATGTGTTTATGTGATGATGCCTTTATTTATTTTTTTATTATTGTTTATATTTGGCTGAGTTGAGTCTCTGTTGCTGCGCGCAGGCTTTCCCTAGTTGTGGCAAGTGGGGGCTACTCTTTGTTGTGGTGTGCGGACTTCTCATTGTGGTGGCTTCTCTTGTTGCGGAGCGTGGGCTCTAAGAGTGCGGGCTTCAGTAATTGCAGCACCTGGGCTCAGTATTTGCGGCACACAGGCCCTAGAGTGCGCGGGCTTCATTAGTTGCAGCGTGCGGCCTCAGTTGTTGTGGCTGGTGGGCTCTAGAGCGCAGGCTCAGTAGTTGTGATGTACGGGTATACTTGCTCTGCGGCACGTGGGATCTTCCCGGGCCAGGGCTGGAACCCGTGTCCCCTGCATTCGCAGACGGATTCTTAACTAGTGCACCACCAGGAAAGTCCCAGACTTTCCTTTACTTAATGACAATTTTGAAGAGTCCTGGTTCACATATTTCATAGACTGTCCTTCAACTTGGCTTTGTGTGATGTTCTCCTCATGACCATAGTGGAGTTAGGGTTTTGGGGAAAGAGATGTTTACTTTTAATATTCGGTTTCAACTCTATCTCTTGGCTTTTTATATAAGATATTCAATGCATTTAGTTATATATTTAAAAAAGCAGTCTTGTAGACTATTATTTTAAAATCTGCTTGCTATTTTGTAATCTGCTTGGGTTGATGGTGGAATGCTTTTTTTTTTTTTTCAGTACGTGGGCCTCTCCCTGTTGTGGAGTCTCCCGTTACGGAGCACAGGCTCCCAACCCGCATGCTCAGTGGCCATGGCTCACGTGCCTAGCCGCTCCGCGGCATGTGGGATCTTCCCGGACCGAGTCACGAACCCGTGTCCCCTGCATTGGCAGGCAGGCTCTCAACCACTGCTCCACCAGGGAAGCCCGGTACACTTTTGTTTTAATTATGCAGTTGGCTCTATTGTGTTGATTTACATTTTATTTGTAAATCTCAACTGCTTTGGATTATGATGTGTTTACAAGGCTACACAGATAATCTGGAAGGGAAAATGAAGTAATACAAATGACAGAAAAAGTTTTATAATAATGAAATTTTCTTGGCAAGCAGCAACCTTATCTCAAAGTCAGTCTTTTAATATAATTTGCTTGCTTCCTAAATATGGCTTTCTTGTTTGTTCTTATCTTTATTGATTAGTGAGCATGTTAGATGACTTGGGAGGAATCTCACTGTCTTCAACAAATAATTTGGCATTATTGATCCAGAATGCTGACAATTCTCAAAAATGGGTCAGGAAAATCAAAGTAATAGATGGAAAAAAATCTCAATTTTAGCTGTTGATATAACTTTTCTTAAATTTAGGGTGTTTTTTATAATTTAAGTTACTAAAACAGATGGTGGAAGGTCCACCAAGATATTTATTTTATGTATTTAAAGCATTTTACTTTGCTGTATTGAATTCCATTCATTCTGGAATTTAGGAGCATTTACCTCTTTATGAAAGAGACTATTGAAAGTAGAAAATGATTGATGACCTTCACTTCCAGTATTCTTCTCAATAGACTTAGGCTCTCTTCTAATGCTTCTTGCATACTAAGTAATTGTATAAGGTTTAGAGAATAATTTAGGTCTGTCTGAACATTAAGCACAGTACACTAAATAAAGCTTTTTCACTTTGCAGAATATTTTACATGTGTGTCCCATAGATTCATCAGAGATTCTAGTTTTGGATAAAGGCAAGTACATTTAAGGACAATACAGCATCCCTGTCTGTGACATTGGCATTCGAATGAGAAGTGAATTTGGTTCACGACGGTTCTTGGAATGCTTGGCATTTAGGTTATTTTAGGTCAACTCTTTGGGCAATTCAATTAGAGTATTTATTGAATGGTTTTCGTGAGCTGAATGGTTGTCATGTCATGTCATAGATGGTCTAAAACATGACTCTTATTTCTAAAATAGTTGTGTTGGTCAGATAAGGCATCTTACATGAAGTATGTAATCCAAGATAATGATGCATGAGTAAGAGGCAGATCATTCTCGAGGAAGTAATTTTGGTTTTGAGAGAGGCATTCTTAGGGAAATAGGCCTTGCAGTGCTCATTTAGAGCTGGGCAGGATTGAGGTCCAGAGAGAGGAGGGAAAGGATATTTGGGTAGAGGGAAGGGCATTGGCAGAGCCTCAGAGGCCTGACGGTTCCTGGGGCCTGTGTGGGAATGGTGGGAAAGTTGGGCTGCAGTCAGCCTGTGGGTGGCCTGGACGTTGGGTAATGAGCGTGGCCGTCAGTTTATGGGTGCCCTCTGTAGAGTTGTCTGTAACTTGCTTCCTCCCTGAGGAAGTGTGACACGCTTCTGCTAGCTGCAGTGTCTTCCCCACAGCTGTGCTGTCCATTGAGGAGAAGGGGGCCTGCTCTGCCATGGATTCCTTACTCCTCAGGGTATGGCGTGTGAGTTATTTTAATAATGTATCAATCTGCCTTTTCTTTCTTTTGTCACAATGCATTTGCTTTCTAAAGTGGTCTTGTTTTCAGGATAATAATTGGGTTTCCACAGGGAAAATCATAATGTATGAGGCAAATTACTGACTAAAGGCAAATTTCTGACTTAAAAACATGAATCTCTAATTTGTTTCTAGTAGTTCTTCTTTTGTTTAAATTTTTGTTTTGTTAGTTATGTATAGAAACTTAAGGATAGTAATTTCTGCTCAGGTGGATAGTGGTACTGTTTAGCACAGCTCATTGGTCTTCTGAAACTTTTACAAATGCAGTCTGATTCATTCCGGCCAAGTTAATTATGAGGTACATATTTTTTTCCCTTATGGAGACAAATGTAAAAGACAGAGATACAGAAATCATCTCCAGTTTAGATTGAAGAAATTTTAGTTACTACTGTTTGTTCCTGCTATTTGATCAGAGTTTATTTTTATTTTTTGAAGTCTGTCTCTAATCAAATAAGATTTAATGTTTTAGAAGTAAAAGAGCACCATGACTAAATTAATAAGAAAAGTTAATTTAAGGACAAGAATTGATTTTTAAAAATATAAAAGTACATTTCATGACTTGATTTCAAGATGATCTGGTGGTATTCTTATACTGCTGCAGAAGGATGTCCACAGTGGGACGAGAATGAGGCTTAAAAATCACCACCCTTATTATCTATGACTGAACATGTCTTAGTCCAGGCCAGTGTGCCTACCACCTCTGTGGTACACTGTTGATTTCATTTTTCTTCCAGTATTTACTTTTGGTCCTGGACCAATTATCTAGCTGTGATGGGATTCTCCAAAAGTATCCTACATTTTGTACTTAGTGAACTAGTGATTGTTCTGTTTGCAGACATTCTTTCTGAGGCTCTACACTTGCCTCGAAAACCTACATTTGCAGAAAGGGAAATGTATAGGTTTTCCTTTTAAATGTATTTATTTTTGTTTATATTATATTTATTTTTGGCTGTGTTGGGTCTTCGTTTCTGTGCGAGGGCCTTCTCTAGTTGCGGCGAGCAGGGGCCACTCCTCATCGTTGTTCGTGGGCCTCTCACTGCCGTGGCGCCTCTTGTTGCAGAGCACAGGCTCCAGAAGCGCAGGCTCAGTAGTTGTGGCTCCCGGGCTTAGTTGCACTGCAGCATGTGGGATCTTCCCGGACCAGGGCTCAAATCCGTGTCCCCTGCACTGGCAGGCGGATTCTTAACCTCTGCCCCGCCCGTTATTCTTTTTTTTTAAATATTTCCTCATTTGTGTTTATGTGATGATGCCTTTATTTATTTTTTTATTATTGTTTATATTTGGCTGAGTTGAGTCTGTGTTGCTGCGCGCAGGCTTTCCCTAGTTGTGGCAAGTGGGGGCTACTCTTTGTTGTGGTGCGCGGACTTCTCATTGTGGTGGCTTCTCTTGTTGCGGAGCGTGGGCTCTAAGAGTGCGGGCTTCAGTAATTGCAGCACCTGGGCTCCGTATTTGCGGCACACAGGCACTAGAGTGCGCGGGCTTCATTAGTTGCAGCGTGTGGCCTCAGTTGTTGTGGCTGGCGGGCTCTAGAGCGCAGGCTCAGTAGTTGTGATGTACGGGCTTACTTGCTCTGCGGCATGTGGGATCTTCCCGGACCAGGGCTGGAACCCGTGTCCCCTGCATTGGCAGACGGATTCTTAACTAGTGCACCACCAGGAAAGTCCCAGACTTTCCTTTTCTTAATGACAATTTTGAAGAGTCCTGGTTCACATATTTCATAGACTGTCCTTCAACTTGGCTTTGTGTGATGTTCTCCTCATGACTGGAGTGGAGTTAGGGTTTTGGGGAAGGAGATGTTTACTTTTAATATTCGGTTTCAACTCTGTCTCTTGGCTTTTTATATAAGATATTCAATGCATTTAGTTATATATTTAAAAAGCAGGCTTGTAGACTATTATTTTAAAATCTGCTTGCTATTTTGTAATCTGCTTGGGTTGATGGTGGAATGTTTTTTTTTTTTTTTTCAGTACGTGGGCCTCTCCCTGTTGTGGAGTCTCCCGTTCCAGAGCACAGGCTCCCAACCCGCATGCTCAGTGGCCATGGCTCACGGGCCTAGCCGCTCCGCGGCATGTGGGATCTTCCCGGACCGAGTCACGAACCCGTGTCCCCTGCATTGGCAGGCAGGCTCTCAACCACTGCTCCACCAGGGAAGCCCGTTACACTTTTGTTTTAATTATGCAGTTGGCTCTATTGTGTTGATTTACATTTTATTGGTAAATCTCAACTGCTTTGGATTATGATGTGTTTACAAGGCTACACAGATAATCTGGAAGGGAAAATGAAGTAATACAAATGACAGAAAATGTTTTATAATAATAAAATTTTCTTGGCAAGCAGCAACCTTTTCTCAAAGTCAGTCTTTTAATATAATTTGCTTGCTTCCTAAATATGGCTTTCTTGTTTGTTCTTATCTTTATTGATTAGTGAGCATGTTAGATGACTTTGAAGGAATCTCACTGTCTTCAAGAAATAATTTGGCATTTTTGATCCGGAATGCTGACAATTCTCAAAAATGGGTCAGGAAAATCAAAGTAATAGATGGAAAAAAATCTCAATTTTAGCTGTTGATACAACTTTTCTTAAGTTTAGGGTGTGTTTTATAATTTACGTTACTAAAACAGATGGTGGAAGGTCCACCAATATATTTATTTTATGTTTTTAAAGCATTTTACTTTGCTGTATTGAATTCAATTCATTCTGGAATTTAGGAGAATTTACCTCTTTATGAAAGAGATTATTGAAAGTAGAAAATGATTGATGACCTTCGCTTCCAGTATTCTTCTCAATAGACTTAGTCTCTCTTCTAATGCTTCCTGTATACTCAGTAATTGTATAAGGTTTAGAGAAAAATGCAGGTCTGGCTGAACATTAAGCACAGTACACTAAATAAAGCATTTTTACTTTGCAGAATATTTTACATGTGTGTCCCATAGATTCATCAGAGATTCTAGTTTTGGATAAAGGCAAGTACATTTAAGGACAATACAACATCCCTGTCTATGACATTGGCATTCGAATGAGAAGTGAATTTGGTTCAGGACGGTTCTTGGAATGCTTGGCATTTAGGTTATTTTAGGTCAACTCTTTGGGCAATTCAATTAGAGTATTTATTGAATGGTTTTCGTGAGCTGAATGGTTGTCATGTCATGTCATAGATGGTCTAAAACATGACTCTTATTTCTACAATAGTTGTGTTGGTCAGATAAGGCATCTTACCTGATGTATTTAATCCAAGATAATGATGCATGAGTAAGAGGCAGATCATTCTCGAGGAAGTAATTTTGGTTTTGAGAGAGGCATTCTTAGGGAAATAGGCCTTGCAGTGCTCATTTAGAGCTGGGCAGGATTGAGGTCCAGAGAGAGGAGGGAAAGGATATTTGGGTGGAGGGAAGGGCATTGGCAGAGCCTCAGAGGCCTGACGGTTCCTGGGGCCTGTGTGGGAATGGTGGGAAAGTTGGGCTGCAGTCAGCCTGTGGGTGGCCTGGACGTTGGGTAATGAGCGTGGCCGTCAGTTTATGGGTGCCCTCTGTAGAGTTGTCTGTAACTTGCTTCCTCCCTGAGGAAGTGTGACACGCTTCTGCTAGCTGCAGTGTCTTCCCCACAGCTGTGCTGTCCATTGAGGAGAAGGGGGCCTGCTCTGCCATGGCTTCCTTACTCCTCAGGGTATGGCGTGTGAGTTATTTTAATAATGTATCAATCTGCCTTTTCTTTCTTTTGTCACAATGCATTTGCTTTCTAAAGTGGTCTTGTTTTCAGGATAATAATTGGGTTTCCACAGGGAAAATCATAATGTATGAGGCAAATTACTGACTAAAGGCAAATTTCTGACTTAAAAACATGAATCTCTAATTTGTTTCTAGTAGTTCTTCTTTTGTTTAAATTTTTGTTGTGTTAGTTATGTATAGAAACTTAAGGATAGTAATTTCTGCTCAGGTGGATAGTGGTACTGTTTAGCACAGCTCATTGGTCTTCTGAAACTTTTACAAATGCAGTCTGATTCATTCCGGCCAAGTTAATTATGAGGTACATATTTTTTTCCCCTAATGGAGACAAATGTAAAAGACAGAGATACAGAAATCATCTCCAGTTTAGATTGAAGAAATTTTAGTTACTACTGTTTGTTCCTGCTATTTGATCAGAGTTTATTTTTATTTTTTGAAGTCTGTCTCTAATCAAATAAGATTTAATGTTTTAGAAGTAAAAGAGCACCATGACTAAACTGATAAGAAAAGTTAATTTAAGGACAAGAATTGATTTTTAAAAATATAAAAGTACATTTCATGACTTGATTTCAAGATGATCTTGTGGTATCCTTATACTGCTGCAGAGGGAAGTCCACAGTGGGACGAGAATGATGCTTAAAAATCACCACCCTTATTATCTATGACTGAACATGTCTTATTCCAGGCCAGTGTGCCTACCACCTCTGTGGTACACTGTTGATTTCATTTTTCTTCCAGTATTTACTTTTGGTCCTGGACCAATTATCTAGCTGTGATGGGATTCTCCAAAATTATCCTACATTTTGTACTTAGTGAACTAGTGATTGTTCTGTTTGCAGACATTCTTTCTGAGGCTCTACTCTTGCCTCGAAAACCTACATTTGCAGAAAGGGAAATGTATAGGTTTTCCTTTTAAATGTATTTATTTTTATTTATATTTTATTTATTTTTGGCTGTGTTGGGTCTTCGTTTCTGTGCGGGGGCCTTCTCTAGTTGCGGCGAGCAGGGGCCACTCCTCATCGTGGTTCGAGGGCCTCTCAGTGCCGTGGCGCCTCTTGTTGTGGAGCACAGGCTCCAGAAGCGCAGGCTCAGTAGTTGTGGCTCCCGGGCTTAGTTGCACTGCAGCATGTGGGATCTTCCCGGACCAGGGCTCAAATCCGTGTCCCCTGCACTGGCAGGCGGATTCTTAACCACTGCCCAGCCCGTTATTCTTTTTTTAAAAAAAATATTTCCTCATATGTGTTTATGTGATGATGCCTTTATTTATTTTTTTATTATTGTTTATATTTGGCTGAGTTGAGTCTCTTTTGCTGCGCGCAGGCTTTCCCTAGTTGTGGCAAGTGGGGGCTAATCTTTGTTGTGGTGTGCGGACTTCTCATTGTGGTGGCTTCTCTTGTTGCGGAGCGTGGGCTCTAAGAGTGCGGGCTTCAGTAATTGCAGCACCTGGGCTCAGTATTTGCGGCACACAGGCCCTAGAGTGCGCGGCCTTCATTAGTTGCAGCGTGTGGCCTCAGTTGTTGTGGCTGGTGGGCTCTAGAGCGCAGGCTCAGTAGTTGTGATGTACGGGCTTACTTGCTCTGCGGCACGTGGGATCTTCCCGGACCAGGGCTGGAACCCGTGTCTCCTGCATTGGCAGACGGATTCTTAACTAGTGCACCACCAGGAAAGTCCCAGACTTTCCTTTTCTTAATGACAATTTTGAAGAGTCCTGGTTCACATATTTCATAGACTGTCCTTCAACTTGGCTTTGTGTGATGTTCTCCTCATGACCATAGTGGAGTTAGGGTTTTGGGGAAGGAGATGTTTACTTTTAATATTCAGTTTCAACTCTGTCTCTTGGCTTTTTATATAAGATATTCAATGCATTTAGTTATATATTTTAAAAAGCAGGCTTGTAGACTATTATTTTAAAATCTGCTTGCTATTTTGTAATCTGCTTGGGTTGATGGTGGAATGTTTTTTTTTTTTTTTTTCAGTACGTGGGCCTCTCCCTGTTGTGGAGTCTCCCGTTCCGGAGCACAGGCTCCCAACCCGCATGCTCAGTGGCCATGGCTCACGGGCCTAGCCGCTCCGCGGCATGTGGGATCTTCCCGGACCGAGTCACGAACCCGTGTCCCCTGCATTGGCAGGCAGGGTCTCAACCACTGCTCCACCAGGCAAGCCCGTTACACTTTTGTTTTAATTATGCAGTTGGCTCTATTGTGTTGATTTACATTTTATTGGTAAATCTCAACTGCTTTGGATTATGATGTGTTTACAAGGCTACACAGATAATCTGGAAGGGAAAATGAAGTAATACAAATGACAGAAAATGTTTTATAATAATAAAATTTTCTTGGCAAGCAGCAACCTTTTCTCAAAGTCAGTCTTTTAATATAATTTGCTTGCTTCATAAATATGGCTTTCTTGTTTGTTCTTATCTTTATTGATTAGTGAGCATGTTAGATGACTTGGAAGGAATCTCACTGTCTTCAAGAAATAATTTGGCGTTTTTGATCCGGAATGCTGACAATTCTCAAAAATGGGTCAGGAAAATCAAAGTAATAGATGGAAAAAAATCTCAATTTTAGCTGTTGATACAACTTTTCTTAAGTTTAGGGTGTGTTTTATAATTTACGTTACTAAAACAGATGTTGGAAGGTCCACCAACATATTTATTTTATGTTTTTAAATCATTTTACTTTGCTGTATTGAATTCAATTCATTCTGGAATTTAGGAGAATTTACCTCTTTATGAAAGAGATTATTGAAAGTAGAAAATGATTGATGACCTTCGCTTCCAGTATTCTTCTCAATAGACTTAGTCTCTCTTCTAATGCTTCCTGTATACTCAGTAATTGTATAAGGTTTAGAGAAAAATGCAGGTCTGGCTGAACATTAAGCACAGTACACTAAATAAAGTTTTTTACTTTGCAGAATATTTTACATGTGTGTCCCATAGATTCATCAGAGATTCTAGTTTTGGATAAAGGCAAGTACATTTAAGGACAATACAACATCCCTGTCTATGACATTGGCATTCAAATGAGAAGTGAATTTGGTTCAGGACGGTTCTTGGAATGCTTGGCATTTAGGTTATTTTAGGTCAACTCTTTGGGCAATTCAATTAGAGTATTTATTGAATGGTTTTCGTGAGCTGAATGGTTGTCATGTCATGTCATAGATGGTCTAAAACATGACTCTTATTTCTACAATAGTTGTGTTGGTCAGATAAGGCATCTTACCTGATGTATTTAATCCAAGATAATGATGCATGAGTAAGAGGCAGATCATTCTCGAGGAAGTAATTTTGGTTTTGAGAGAGGCATTCTTAGGGAAATAGGCCTTGCAGTGCTCATTTAGAGCTGGGCAGGATTGAGGTCCAGAGAGAGGAGGGAAAGGATATTTGGGTGGAGGGAAGGGCATTGGCAGAGCCTCAGAGGCCTGACGGTTCCTGGGGCCTGTGTGGGAATGGTGGGAAAGTTGGGCTGCAGTCAGCCTGTGGGTGGCCTGGACGTTGGGTAATGAGCGTGGCCGTCAGTTTATGGGTGCCCTCTGTAGAGTTGTCTGTAACTTGCTTCCTCCCTGAGGAAGTGTGACACGCTTCTGCTAGCTGCAGTGTCTTCCCCACAGCTGTGCTGTCCATTGAGGAGAAGGGGGCCTGCTCTGCCATGGCTTCCTTACTCCTCAGGGTATGGCGTGTGAGTTATTTTAATAATGTATCAATCTGCCTTTTCTTTCTTTTGTCACAATGCATTTGCTTTCTAAAGTGGTCTTCTTTTCAGGATAATAATTGGGTTTCCACAGGGAAAATCATAATGTATGAGGCAAATTACTGACTAAAGGCAAATTTCTGACTTAAAAACATGAATCTCTAATTTGTTTCTAATAGTTCTTCTTTTGTTTAAATTTTTGTTTTGTTAGTTATGTATAGAAACTTAAGGATAGTAATTTCTGCTCAGGTGGATAGTGGTACTGTTTAGCACAGCTCATTGGTCTTCTGAAACTTTTAAAAATGCAGTCTGATTCATTCCAGCCAAGTTAATTATGAGGTACATATTTTTTTCCCCTAATGGAGACAAATGTAAAAGACAGAGATACAGAAATCATCTCCAGTTTAGATTGAAGAAATTTTAGTTACTACTGTTTGTTCCTGCTATTTGATCACTGTTTATTTTTTTTTTGAAGTCTGTCTCTAATCAAATAAGATTTAATGTTTTAGAAGTAAAAGAGCACCATGACTAAATTAATAAGAAAAGTTAATTTAAGGACAAGAATTGATTTTTAAAAATATAAAAGTACATTTCATGACTTGATTTCAAGATGATCTGGTGGTATCCTTATACTGCTGCAGAAGGAAGTCCACAGTGGGACGAGAATGATGCTTAAAAATCACCACCCTTATTATCTATGACTGAACATGTCTTAGTCCAGGCCAGTGTGCCTACCACCTCTGTGGTACACTGTTGATTTCATTTTTCTTCCAGTATTTACTTTTGGTCCTGGACCAATTATCTAGCTGTGATGGGATTCTCCAAAAGTATCCTACATTTTGTACTTAGTGAACTAGTGATTGTTCTGTTTGCAGACATTCTTTCTGAGGCTCTACTCTTGCCTCGGAAACCTACATTTGCAGAAAGGGAAATGTATAGGTTTTCCTTTTAAATGTATTTATTTTTATTTATATTTTATTTATTTTTGGCTGTGTTGGGTCTTCGTTTCTGTGCGAGGGCCTTCTCTAGTTGCGGCGAGCAGGGGCCACTCCTCATCGTGGTTCGTGGGCCTCTCACTGCCGTGGCGCCTCTTGTTGCGGAGCACAGGCTCCAGAAGCGCAGGCTCAGTAGTTGTGGCTCACGGGCTTAGTTGCACTGCAGCATGTGGGATCTTCCCGGACCAGGGCTCAAATCCGTGTCCCCTGCACTGGCAGGCGGATTCTTAACCACTGCCCCGCCCGTTATTCTTTTTTTTTAAAAAATATTTCCTCATATGTGTTTATGTGATGATGCCTTTATTTATTTTTTTATTATTGTTTATATTTGGCTGAGTTGAGTCTCTGTTGCTGCGCGCAGGCTTTCCCTAGTTGTGGCAAGTGGGGGCTACTCTTTGTTGTGGTGTGCGGACTTCTCATTGTGGTGGCTTCTCTTGTTGCGGAGCGTGGGCTCTAAGAGTGCGGGCTTCAGTAATTGCAGCACCTGGGCTCAGTATTTGCGGCACACAGGCCCTAGAGTGCGCGGGCTTCATTAGTTGCAGCGTGCGGCCTCAGTTGTTGTGGCTGGTGGGCTCTAGAGCGCAGGCTCAGTAGTTGTGATGTACGGGTATACTTGCTCTGCGGCACGTGGGATCTTCCCGGACCAGGGCTGGAACCCGTGTCCCCTGCATTGGCAGACGGATTCTTAACTAGTGCACCACCAGGAAAGTCCCAGACTTTCCTTTTCTTAATGACAATTTTGAAGAGTCCTGGTTCACATATTTCATAGACTGTCCTTCAACTTGGCTTTGTGTGATGTTCTCCTCATGACCATAGTGGAGTTAGGGTTTTGGGGAAAGAGATGTTTACTTTTAATATTCGGTTTCAACTCTATCTCTTGGCTTTTTATATAAGATATTCAATGCATTTAGTTATATATTTAAAAAAGCAGTCTTGTAGACTATTATTTTAAAATCTGCTTGCTATTTTGTAATCTGCTTGGGTTGATGGTGGAATGCTTTTTTTTTTTTTTTCAGTACGTGGGCCTCTCCCTGTTGTGGAGTCTCCCGTTACGGAGCACAGGCTCCCAACCCGCATGCTCAGTGGCCATGGCTCACGGGCCTAGCCGCTCCGCGGCATGTGGGATCTTCCCGGACCGAGTCACGAACCCGTGTCCCCTGCATTGGCAGGCAGGCTCTCAACCACTGCTCCACCAGGGAAGCCCGGTACACTTTTGTTTTAATTATGCAGTTGGCTCTATTGTGTTGATTTACATTTTATTTGTAAATCTCAACTGCTTTGGATTATGATGTGTTTACAAGGCTACACAGATAATCTGGAAGGGAAAATGAAGTAATACAAATGACAGAAAAAGTTTTATAATAATGAAATTTTCTTGGCAAGCAGCAACCTTTTCTCAAAGTCAGTCTTTTAATATAATTTGCTTGCTTCCTAAATATGGCTTTCTTGTTTGTTCTTATCTTTATTGATTAGTGAGCATGTTAGATGACTTGGGAGGAATCTCACTGTCTTCAACAAATAATTTGGCATTATTGATCCAGAATGCTGACAATTCTCAAAAATGGGTCAGGAAAATCAAAGTAATAGATGGAAAAAAATCTCAATTTTAGCTGTTGATATAACTTTTCTTAAATTTAGGGTGTTTTTTATAATTTAAGTTACTAAAACAGATGGTGGAAGGTCCACCAAGATATTTATTTTATGTATTTAAAGCATTTTACTTTGCTGTATTGAATTCCATTCATTCTGGAATTTAGGAGCATTTACCTCTTTATGAAAGAGACTATTGAAAGTAGAAAATGATTGATGACCTTCGCTTCCAGTATTCTTCTCAATAGACTTAGGCTCTCTTCTAATGCTTCTTGCATACTAAGTAATTGTATAAGGTTTAGAGAATAATTTAGGTCTGTCTGAACATTAAGCACAGTACACTAAATAAAGCTTTTTCACTTTGCAGAATATTTTACATGTGTGTCCCATAGATTCATCAGAGATTCTAGTTTTGGATAAAGGCAAGTACATTTAAGGACAATACAGCATCCCTGTCTGTGACATTGGCATTCGAATGAGAAGTGAATTTGGTTCACGACGGTTCTTGGAATGCTTGGCATTTAGGTTATTTTAGGTCAACTCTTTGGGCAATTCAATTAGAGTATTTATTGAATGGTTTTCGTGAGCTGAATGGTTGTCATGTCATGTCATAGATGGTCTAAAACATGACTCTTATTTCTAAAATAGTTGTGTTGGTCAGATAAGGCATCTTACATGAAGTATGTAATCCAAGATAATGATGCATGAGTAAGAGGCAGATCATTCTCGAGGAAGTAATTTTGGTTTTGAGAGAGGCATTCTTAGGGAAATAGGCCTTGCAGTGCTCATTTAGAGCTGGGCAGGATTGAGGTCCAGAGAGAGGAGGGAAAGGATATTTGGGTGGAGGGAAGGGCATTGGCAGAGCCTCAGAGGCCTGACGGTTCCTGGGGCCTGTGTGGGAATGGTGGGAAAGTTGGGCTGCAGTCAGCCTGTGGGTGGCCTGGACGTTGGGTAATGAGCGTGGCCGTCAGTTTATGGGTGCCCTCTGTAGAGTTGTCTGTAACTTGCTTCCTCCCTGAGGAAGTGTGACACGCTTCTGCTAGCTGCAGTGTCTTCCCCACAGCTGTGCTGTCCATTGAGGAGAAGGGGGCCTGCTCTGCCATGGATTCCTTACTCCTCAGGGTATGGCGTGTGAGTTATTTTAATAATGTATCAATCTGCCTTTTCTTTCTTTTGTCACAATGCATTTGCTTTCTAAAGTGGTCTTCTTTTCAGGATAATAATTGGGTTTCCACAGGGAAAATCATAATGTATGAGGCAAATTACTGACTAAAGGCAAATTTCTGACTTAAAAACATGAATCTCTAATTTGTTTCTAGTAGTTCTTCTTTTGTTTAAATTTTTGTTTTGTTAGTTATGTATAGAAACTTAAGGATAGTAATTTCTGCTCAGGTGGATAGTGGTACTGTTTAGCACAGCTCATTGGTCTTCTGAAACTTTTACAAATGCAGTCTGATTCATTCCGGCCAAGTTAATTATGAGGTACATATTTTTTTCCCTTATGGAGACAAATGTAAAAGACAGAGATACAGAAATCATCTCCAATTTAGACTGAAGAAATTTTAGTTACTACTGTTTGTTCCTGCTATTTGATCAGAGTTTATTTTTATTTTTTGAAGTCTGTCTCTAATCAAATAAGATTTAATGTTTTAGAAGTAAAAGAGCACCATGACTAAATTAATAAGAAAAGTTAATTTAAGGACAAGAATTGATTTTTAAAAATATAAAAGTACATTTCATGACTTGATTTCAAGATGATCTGGTGGTATTCTTATACTGCTGCAGAAGGATGTCCACAGTGGGACGAGAATGAGGCTTAAAAATCACCACCCTTATTATCTATGACTGAACATGTCTTAGTCCAGGCCAGTGTGCCTACCACCTCTGTGGTACACTGTTGATTTCATTTTTCTTCCAGTATTTACTTTTGGTCCTGGACCAATTATCTAGCTGTGATGGGATTCTCCAAAAGTATCCTACATTTTGTACTTAGTGAACTAGTGATTGTTCTGTTTGCAGACATTCTTTCTGAGGCTCTACACTTGCCTCGAAAACCTACATTTGCAGAAAGGGAAATGTATAGGTTTTCCTTTTAAATGTATTTATTTTTGTTTATATTTTATTTATTTTTGGCTGTGTTGGGTCTTCGTTTCTGTGCGAGGGCCTTCTCTAGTTGCGGCGAGCAGGGGCCACTCCTCATCGTTGTTCGTGGGCCTCTCACTGCCGTGGCGCCTCTTGTTGCAGAGCACAGGCTCCAGAAGCGCAGGCTCAGTAGTTGTGGCTCCCGGGCTTAGTTGCACTGCAGCATGTGGGATCTTCCCGGACCAGGGCTCAAATCCGTGTCCCCTGCACTGGCAGGCGGATTCTTAACCTCTGCCCCGCCCGTTATTCTTTTTTTTTAAATATTTCCTCATTTGTGTTTATGTGATGATGCCTTTATTTATTTTTTTATTATTGTTTATATTTGGCTGAGTTGAGTCTGTGTTGCTGCGCGCAGGCTTTCCCTAGTTGTGGCAAGTGGGGGCTACTCTTTGTTGTGGTGCGCGGACTTCTCATTGTGGTGGCTTCTCTTGTTGCGGAGCGTGGGCTCTAAGAGTGCGGGCTTCAGTAATTGCAGCACCTGGGCTCCGTATTTGCGGCACACAGGCACTAGAGTGCGCGGGCTTCATTAGTTGCAGCGTGTGGCCTCAGTTGTTGTGGCTGGCGGGCTCTAGAGCGCAGGCTCAGTAGTTGTGATGTACGGGCTTACTTGCTCTGCGGCATGTGGGATCTTCCCGGACCAGGGCTGGAACCCGTGTCCCCTGCATTGGCAGACGGATTCTTAACTAGTGCACCACCAGGAAAGTCCCAGACTTTCCTTTTCTTAATGACAATTTTGAAGAGTCCTGGTTCACATATTTCATAGACTGTCCTTCAACTTGGCTTTGTGTGATGTTCTCCTCATGACTGGAGTGGAGTTAGGGTTTTGGGGAAGGAGATGTTTACTTTTAATATTCGGTTTCAACTCTGTCTCTTGGCTTTTTATATAAGATATTCAATGCATTTAGTTATATATTTAAAAAGCAGGCTTGTAGACTATTATTTTAAAATCTGCTTGCTATTTTGTAATCTGCTTGGGTTGATGGTGGAATGTTTTTTTTTTTTTTTTTCAGTACGTGGGCCTCTCCCTGTTGTGGAGTCTCCCGTTCCGGAGCACAGGCTCCCAACCCGCATGCTCAGTGGCCATGGCTCACGGGCCTAGCCGCTCCGCGGCATGTGGGATCTTCCCGGACCGAGTCACGAACCCGTGTCCCCTGCATTGGCAGGCAGGCTCTCAACCACTGCTCCACCAGGGAAGCCCGTTACACTTTTGTTTTAATTATGCAGTTGGCTCTATTGTGTTGATTTACATTTTATTGGTAAATCTCAACTGCTTTGGATTATGATGTGTTTACAAGGCTACACAGATAATCTGGAAGGGAAAATGAAGTAATACAAATGACAGAAAATGTTTTATAATAATAAAATTTTCTTGGCAAGCAGCAACCTTTTCTCAAAGTCAGTCTTTTAATATAATTTGCTTGCTTCATAAATATGGCTTTCTTGTTTGTTCTTATCTTTATTGATTAGTGAGCATGTTAGATGACTTTGAAGGAATCTCACTGTCTTCAAGAAATAATTTGGCATTTTTGATCCGGAATGCTGACAATTCTCAAAAATGGGTCAGGAAAATCAAAGTAATAGATGGAAAAAAATCTCAATTTTAGCTGTTGATACAACTTTTCTTAAGTTTAGGGTGTGTTTTATAATTTACGTTACTAAAACAGATGGTGGAAGGTCCACCAATATATTTATTTTATGTTTTTAAAGCATTTTACTTTGCTGTATTGAATTCAATTCATTCTGGAATTTAGGAGAATTTACCTCTTTATGAAAGAGATTATTGAAAGTAGAAAATGATTGATGACCTTCGCTTCCAGTATTCTTCTCAATAGACTTAGTCTCTCTTCTAATGCTTCCTGTATACTCAGTAATTGTATAAGGTTTAGAGAAAAATGCAGGTCTGGCTGAACATTAAGCACAGTACACTAAATAAAGCTTTTTTACTTTGCAGAATATTTTACATGTGTGTCCCATAGATTCATCAGAGATTCTAGTTTTGGATAAAGGCAAGTACATTTAAGGACAATACAACATCCCTGTCTATGACATTGGCATTCGAATGAGAAGTGAATTTGGTTCAGGACGGTTCTTGGAATGCTTGGCATTTAGGTTATTTTAGGTCAACTCTTTGGGCAATTCAATTAGAGTATTTATTGAATGGTTTTCGTGAGCTGAATGGTTGTCATGTCATGTCATAGATGGTCTAAAACATGACTCTTATTTCTACAATAGTTGTGTTGGTCAGATAAGGCATCTTACCTGATGTATTTAATCCAAGATAATGATGCATGAGTAAGAGGCAGATCATTCTCGAGGAAGTAATTTTGGTTTTGAGAGAGGCATTCTTAGGGAAATAGGCCTTGCAGTGCTCATTTAGAGCTGGGCAGGATTGAGGTCCAGAGAGAGGAGGGAAAGGATATTTGGGTGGAGGGAAGGGCATTGGCAGAGCCTCAGAGGCCTGACGGTTCCTGGGGCCTGTGTGGGAATGGTGGGAAAGTTGGGCTGCAGTCAGCCTGTGGGTGGCCTGGACGTTGGGTAATGAGCGTGGCCATCAGTTTATGGGTGCCCTCTGTAGAGTTGTCTGTAACTTGCTTCCTCCCTGAGGAAGTGTGACACGCTTCTGCTAGCTGCAGTGTCTTCCCCACAGCTGTGCTGTCCATTGAGGAGAAGGGGGCCTGCTCTGCCATGGCTTCCTTACTCCTCAGGGTATGGCGTGTGAGTTATTTTAATAATGTATCAATCTGCCTTTTCTTTCTTTTGTCACAATGCATTTGCTTTCTAAAGTGGTCTTGTTTTCAGGATAATAATTGGGTTTCCACAGGGAAAATCATAATGTATGAGGCAAATTACTGACTAAAGGCAAATTTCTGACTTAAAAACATGAATCTCTAATTTGTTTCTAGTAGTTCTTCTTTTGTTTAAATTTTTGTTTTGTTAGTTATGTATAGAAACTTAAGGATAGTAATTTCTGCTCAGGTGGATAGTGGTACTGTTTAGCACAGCTCATTGGTCTTCTGAAACTTTTACAAATGCAGTCTGATTCATTCCGGCCAAGTTAATTATGAGGTACATATTTTTTTCCCCTAATGGAGACAAATGTAAAAGACAGAGATACAGAAATCATCTCCAGTTTAGATTGAAGAAATTTTAGTTACTACTGTTTGTTCCTGCTATTTGATCAGAGTTTATTTTTATTTTTTGAAGTCTGTCTCTAATCAAATAAGATTTAATGTTTTAGAAGTAAAAGAGCACCATGACTAAACTGATAAGAAAAGTTAATTTAAGGACAAGAATTGATTTTTAAAAATATAAAAGTACATTTCATGACTTGATTTCAAGATGATCTTGTGGTATCCTTATACTGCTGCAGAGGGAAGTCCACAGTGGGACGAGAATGATGCTTAAAAATCACCACCCTTATTATCTATGACTGAACATGTCTTATTCCAGGCCAGTGTGCCTACCACCTCTGTGGTACACTGTTGATTTCATTTTTCTTCCAGTATTTACTTTTGGTCCTGGACCAATTATCTAGCTGTGATGGGATTCTCCAAAATTATCCTACATTTTGTACTTAGTGAACTAGTGATTGTTCTGTTTGCAGACATTCTTTCTGAGGCTCTACTCTTGCCTCGAAAACCTACATTTGCAGAAAGGGAAATGTATAGGTTTTCCTTTTAAATGTATTTATTTTTATTTATATTTTATTTATTTTTGGCTGTGTTGGGTCTTCGTTTCTGTGCGGGGGCCTTCTCTAGTTGCGGCGAGCAGGGGCCACTCCTCATCGTGGTTCGAGGGCCTCTCAGTGCCGTGGCGCCTCTTGTTGTGGAGCACAGGCTCCAGAAGCGCAGGCTCAGTAGTTGTGGCTCCCGGGCTTAGTTGCACTGCAGCATGTGGGATCTTCCCGGACCAGGGCTCAAATCCGTGTCCCCTGCACTGGCAGGCGGATTCTTAACCACTGCCCAGCCCGTTATTCTTTTTTTAAAAAAAATATTTCCTCATTTGTGTTTATGCGATGATGCCTTTATTTATTTTTTTATTATTGTTTATATTTGGCTGAGTTGAGTCTCTTTTGCTGCGCGCAGGCTTTCCCTAGTTGTGGCAAGTGGGGGCTAATCTTTGTTGTGGTGTGCGGACTTCTCATTGTGGTGGCTTCTCTTGTTGCGGAGCGTGGGCTCTAAGAGTGCGGGCTTCAGTAATTGCAGCACCTGGGCTCAGTATTTGCGGCACACAGGCCCTAGAGTGCGCGGCCTTCATTAGTTGCAGCGTGTGGCCTCAGTTGTTGTGGCTGGTGGGCTCTAGAGCGCAGGCTCAGTAGTTGTGATGTACGGGCTTACTTGCTCTGCGGCACGTGGGATCTTCCCGGACCAGGGCTGGAACCCGTGTCTCCTGCATTGGCAGACGGATTCTTAACTAGTGCACCACCAGGAAAGTCCCAGACTTTCCTTTTCTTAATGACAATTTTGAAGAGTCCTGGTTCACATATTTCATAGACTGTCCTTCAACTTGGCTTTGTGTGATGTTCTCCTCATGACCATAGTGGAGTTAGGGTTTTGGGGAAGGAGATGTTTACTTTTAATATTCAGTTTCAACTCTGTCTCTTGGCTTTTTATATAAGATATTCAATGCATTTAGTTATATATTTAAAAAAGCAGGCTTGTAGACTATTATTTTAAAATCTGCTTGCTATTTTGTAATCTGCTTGGGTTGATGGTGGAATGTTTTTTTTTTTTTTTTCAGTACGTGGGCCTCTCCCTGTTGTGGAGTCTCCCGTTCCGGAGCACAGGCTCCCAACCCGCATGCTCAGTGGCCATGGCTCACGGGCCTAGCCGCTCCGCGGCATGTGGGATCTTCCCGGACCGAGTCACGAACCCGTGTCCCCTGCATTGGCAGGCAGGGTCTCAACCACTGCTCCACCAGGCAAGCCCGTTACACTTTTGTTTTAATTATGCAGTTGGCTCTATTGTGTTGATTTACATTTTATTGGTAAATCTCAACTGCTTTGGATTATGATGTGTTTACAAGGCTACACAGATAATCTGGAAGGGAAAATGAAGTAATACAAATGACAGAAAATGTTTTATAATAATAAAATTTTCTTGGCAAGCAGCAACCTTTTCTCAAAGTCAGTCTTTTAATATAATTTGCTTGCTTCATAAATATGGCTTTCTTGTTTGTTCTTATCTTTATTGATTAGTGAGCATGTTAGATGACTTGGAAGGAATCTCACTGTCTTCAAGAAATAATTTGGCATTTTTGATCCGCAATGCTGACAATTCTCAAAAATGGGTCAGGAAAATCAAAGTAATAGATGGAAAAAAATCTCAATTTTAGCTGTTGATACAACTTTTCTTAAGTTTAGGGTGTGTTTTATAATTTACGTTACTAAAACAGATGTTGGAAGGTCCACCAACATATTTATTTTATGTTTTTAAATCATTTTACTTTGCTGTATTGAATTCAATTCATTCTGGAATTTAGGAGAATTTACCTCTTTATGAAAGAGATTATTGAAAGTAGAAAATGATTGATGACCTTCGCTTCCAGTATTCTTCTCAATAGACTTAGTCTCTCTTCTAATGCTTCCTGTATACTCAGTAATTGTATAAGGTTTAGAGAAAAATGCAGGTCTGGCTGAACATTAAGCACAGTACACTAAATAAAGTTTTTTACTTTGCAGAATATTTTACATGTGTGTCCCATAGATTCATCAGAGATTCTAGTTTTGGATAAAGGCAAGTACATTTAAGGACAATACAACATCCCTGTCTATGACATTGGCATTCGAATGAGAAGTGAATTTGGTTCAGGACGGTTCTTGGAATGCTTGGCATTTAGGTTATTTTAGGTCAACTCTTTGGGCAATTCAATTAGAGTATTTATTGAATGGTTTTCGTGAGCTGAATGGTTGTCATGTCATGTCATAGATGGTCTAAAACATGACTCTTATTTCTACAATAGTTGTGTTGGTCAGATAAGGCATCTTACCTGATGTATTTAATCCAAGATAATGATGCATGAGTAAGAGGCAGATCATTCTCGAGGAAGTAATTTTGGTTTTGAGAGAGGCATTCTTAGGGAAATAGGCCTTGCAGTGCTCATTTAGAGCTGGGCAGGATTGAGGTCCAGAGAGAGGAGGGAAAGGATATTTGGGTAGAGGGAAGGGCATTGGCAGAGCCTCAGAGGCCTGACGGTTCCTGGGGCCTGTGTGGGAATGGTGGGAAAGTTGGGCTGCAGTCAGCCTGTGGGTGGCCTGGACGTTGGGTAATGAGCGTGGCCGTCAGTTTATGGGTGCCCTCTGTAGAGTTGTCTGTAACTTGCTTCCTCCCTGAGGAAGTGTGACACGCTTCTGCTAGCTGCAGTGTCTTCCCCACAGCTGTGCTGTCCATTGAGGAGAAGGGGGCCTGCTCTGCCATGGATTCCTTACTCCTCAGGGTATGGCGTGTGAGTTATTTTAATAATGTATCAATCTGCCTTTTCTTTCTTTTGTCACAATGCATTTGCTTTCTAAAGTGGTCTTGTTTTCAGGATAATAATTGGGTTTCCACAGGGAAAATCATAATGTATGAGGCAAATTACTGACTAAAGGCAAATTTCTGACTTAAAAACATGAATCTCTAATTTGTTTCTAGTAGTTCTTCTTTTTTTTAAATTTTTGTTTTGTTAGTTATGTATAGAAACTTAAGGATAGTAATTTCTGCTCAGGTGGATAGTGGTACTGTTTAGCACAGCTCATTGGTCTTCTGAAACTTTTACAAATGCAGTCTGATTCATTCCGGCCAAGTTAATTATGAGGTACATATTTTTTTCCCTTATGGAGACAAATGTAAAAGACAGAGATACAGAAATCATCTCCAGTTTAGATTGAAGAAATTTTAGTTACTACTGTTTGTTCCTGCTATTTGATCAGAGTTTATTTTTATTTTTTGAAGTCTGTCTCTAATCAAATAAGATTTAATGTTTTAGAAGTAAAAGAGCACCATGACTAAATTAATAAGAAAAGTTAATTTAAGGACAAGAATTGATTTTTAAAAATATAAAAGTACATTTCATGACTTGATTTCAAGATGATCTGGTGGTATTCTTATACTGCTGCAGAAGGATGTCCACAGTGGGACGAGAATGAGGCTTAAAAATCACCACCCTTATTATCTATGACTGAACATGTCTTAGTCCAGGCCAGTGTGCCTACCACCTCTGTGGTACACTGTTGATTTCATTTTTCTTCCAGTATTTACTTTTGGTCCTGGACCAATTATCTAGCTGTGATGGGATTCTCCAAAAGTATCCTACATTTTGTACTTAGTGAACTAGTGATTGTTCTGTTTGCAGACATTCTTTCTGAGGCTCTACACTTGCCTCGAAAACCTACATTTGCAGAAAGGGAAATGTATAGGTTTTCCTTTTAAATGTATTTATTTTTGTTTATATTTTATTTATTTTTGGCTGTGTTGGGTCTTCGTTTCTGTGCGAGGGCCTTCTCTAGTTGCGGCGAGCAGGGGCCACTCCTCATCGTTGTTCGTGGGCCTCTCACTGCCGTGGCGCCTCTTGTTGCAGAGCACAGGCTCCAGAAGCGCAGGCTCAGTAGTTGTGGCTCCCGGGCTTAGTTGCACTGCAGCATGTGGGATCTTCCCGGACCAGGGCTCAAATCCGTGTCCCCTGCACTGGCAGGCGGATTCTTAACCTCTGCCCCGCCCGTTATTCTTTTTTTTTAAATATTTCCTCATTTGTGTTTATGTGATGATGCCTTTATTTATTTTTTTATTATTGTTTATATTTGGCTGAGTTGAGTCTGTGTTGCTGCGCGCAGGCTTTCCCTAGTTGTGGCAAGTGGGGGCTACTCTTTGTTGTGGTGCGCGGACTTCTCATTGTGGTGGCTTCTCTTGTTGCGGAGCGTGGGCTCTAAGAGTGCGGGCTTCAGTAATTGCAGCACCTGGGCTCCGTATTTGCGGCACACAGGCACTAGAGTGCGCGGGCTTCATTAGTTGCAGCGTGTGGCCTCAGTTGTTGTGGCTGGCGGGCTCTAGAGCGCAGGCTCAGTAGTTGTGATGTACGGGCTTACTTGCTCTGCGGCATGTGGGATCTTCCCGGACCAGGGCTGGAACCCGTGTCCCCTGCATTGGCAGACGGATTCTTAACTAGTGCACCACCAGGAAAGTCCCAGACTTTCCTTTTCTTAATGACAATTTTGAAGAGTCCTGGTTCACATATTTCATAGACTGTCCTTCAACTTGGCTTTGTGTGATGTTCTCCTCATGACTGGAGTGGAGTTAGGGTTTTGGGGAAGGAGATGTTTACTTTTAATATTCGGTTTCAACTCTGTCTCTTGGCTTTTTATATAAGATATTCAATGCATTTAGTTATATATTTAAAAAGCAGGCTTGTAGACTATTATTTTAAAATCTGCTTGCTATTTTGTAATCTGCTTGGGTTGATGGTGGAATGTTTTTTTTTTTTTTTTCAGTACGTGGGCCTCTCCCAGTTGTGGAGTCTCCCGTTCCGGAGCACAGGCTCCCAACCCGCATGCTCAGTGGCCATGGCTCACGGGCCTAGCCGCTCCGCGGCATGTGGGATCTTCCCGGACCGAGTCACGAACCCGTGTCCCCTGCATTGGCAGGCAGGCTCTCAACCACTGCTCCACCAGGGAAGCCCGTTACACTTTTGTTTTAATTATGCAGTTGGCTCTATTGTGTTGATTTACATTTTATTGGTAAATCTCAACTGCTTTGGATTATGATGTGTTTACAAGGCTACACAGATAATCTGGAAGGGAAAATGAAGTAATACAAATGACAGAAAATGTTTTATAATAATAAAATTTTCTTGGCAAGCAGCAACCTTTTCTCAAAGTCAGTCTTTTAATATAATTTGCTTGCTTCATAAATATGGCTTTCTTGTTTGTTCTTATCTTTATTGATTAGTGAGCATGTTAGATGACTTTGAAGGAATCTCACTGTCTTCAAGAAATAATTTGGCATTTTTGATCCGGAATGCTGACAATTCTCAAAAATGGGTCAGGAAAATCAAAGTAATAGATGGAAAAAAATCTCAATTTTAGCTGTTGATACAACTTTTCTTAAGTTTAGGGTGTGTTTTATAATTTACGTTACTAAAACAGATGGTGGAAGGTCCACCAATATATTTATTTTATGTTTTTAAAGCATTTTACTTTGCTGTATTGAATTCAATTCATTCTGGAATTTAGGAGAATTTACCTCTTTATGAAAGAGATTATTGAAAGTAGAAAATGATTGATGACCTTCGCTTCCAGTATTCTTCTCAATAGACTTAGTCTCTCTTCTAATGCTTCCTGTATACTCAGTAATTGTATAAGGTTTAGAGAAAAATGCAGGTCTGGCTGAACATTAAGCACAGTACACTAAATAAAGCTTTTTTACTTTGCAGAATATTTTACATGTGTGTCCCATAGATTCATCAGAGATTCTAGTTTTGGATAAAGGCAAGTACATTTAAGGACAATACAACATCCCTGTCTATGACATTGGCATTCGAATGAGAAGTGAATTTGGTTCAGGACGGTTCTTGGAATGCTTGGCATTTAGGTTATTTTAGGTCAACTCTTTGGGCAATTCAATTAGAGTATTTATTGAATGGTTTTCGTGAGCTGAATGGTTGTCATGTCATGTCATAGATGGTCTAAAACATGACTCTTATTTCTACAATAGTTGTGTTGGTCAGATAAGGCATCTTACCTGATGTATTTAATCCAAGATAATGATGCATGAGTAAGAGGCAGATCATTCTCGAGGAAGTAATTTTGGTTTTGAGAGAGGCATTCTTAGGGAAATAGGCCTTGCAGTGCTCATTTAGAGCTGGGCAGGATTGAGGTCCAGAGAGAGGAGGGAAAGGATATTTGGGTGGAGGGAAGGGCATTGGCAGAGCCTCAGAGGCCTGACGGTTCCTGGGGCCTGTGTGGGAATGGTGGGAAAGTTGGGCTGCAGTCAGCCTGTGGGTGGCCTGGACGTTGGGTAATGAGCGTGGCCGTCAGTTTATGGGTGCCCTCTGTAGAGTTGTCTGTAACTTGCTTCCTCCCTGAGGAAGTGTGACACGCTTCTGCTAGCTGCAGTGTCTTCCCCACAGCTGTGCTGTCCATTGAGGAGAAGGGGGCCTGCTCTGCCATGGCTTCCTTACTCCTCAGGGTATGGCGTGTGAGTTATTTTAATAATGTATCAATCTGCCTTTTCTTTCTTTTGTCACAATGCATTTGCTTTCTAAAGTGGTCTTGTTTTCAGGATAATAATTGGGTTTCCACAGGGAAAATCATAATGTATGAGGCAAATTACTGACTAAAGGCAAATTTCTGACTTAAAAACATGAATCTCTAATTTGTTTCTAGTAGTTCTTCTTTTGTTTAAATTTTTGTTTTGTTAGTTATGTATAGAAACTTAAGGATAGTAATTTCTGCTCAGGTGGATAGTGGTACTGTTTAGCACAGCTCATTGGTCTTCTGAAACTTTTACAAATGCAGTCTGATTCATTCCGGCCAAGTTAATTATGAGGTATATATTTTTTTCCCCTAATGGAGACAAATGTAAAAGACAGAGATACAGAAATCATCTCCAGTTTAGATTGAAGAAATTTTAGTTACTACTGTTTGTTCCTGCTATTTGATCAGAGTTTATTTTTATTTTTTGAAGTCTGTCTCTAATCAAATAAGATTTAATGTTTTAGAAGTAAAAGAGCACCATGACTAAACTGATAAGAAAAGTTAATTTAAGGACAAGAATTGATTTTTAAAAATATAAAAGTACATTTCATGACTTGATTTCAAGATGATCTTGTGGTATCCTTATACTGCTGCAGAGGGAAGTCCACAGTGGGACGAGAATGATGCTTAAAAATCACCACCCTTATTATCTATGACTGAACATGTCTTATTCCAGGCCAGTGTGCCTACCACCTCTGTGGTACACTGTTGATTTCATTTTTCTTCCAGTATTTACTTTTGGTCCTGGACCAATTATCTAGCTGTGATGGGATTCTCCAAAATTATCCTACATTTTGTACTTAGTGAACTAGTGATTGTTCTGTTTGCAGACATTCTTTCTGAGGCTCTACTCTTGCCTCGAAAACCTACATTTGCAGAAAGGGAAATGTATAGGTTTTCCTTTTAAATGTATTTATTTTTATTTATATTTTATTTATTTTTGGCTGTGTTGGGTCTTCGTTTCTGTGCGGGGGCCTTCTCTAGTTGCGGCGAGCAGGGGCCACTCCTCATCGTGGTTCGAGGGCCTCTCAGTGCCGTGGCGCCTCTTGTTGTGGAGCACAGGCTCCAGAAGCGCAGGCTCAGTAGTTGTGGCTCCCGGGCTTAGTTGCACTGCAGCATGTGGGATCTTCCCGGACCAGGGCTCAAATCCGTGTCCCCTGCACTGGCAGGCGGATTCTTAACCACTGCCCAGCCCGTTATTCTTTTTTTTAAAAAAATATTTCCTCATTTGTGTTTATGTGATGATGCCTTTATTTATTTTTTTATTATTGTTTATATTTGGCTGAGTTGAGTCTCTTTTGCTGCGCGCAGGCTTTCCCTAGTTGTGGCAAGTGGGGGCTAATCTTTGTTGTGGTGTGCGGACTTCTCATTGTGGTGGCTTCTCTTGTTGCGGAGCGTGGGCTCTAAGAGTGCGGGCTTCAGTAATTGCAGCACCTGGGCTCAGTATTTGCGGCACACAGGCCCTAGAGTGCGCGGCCTTCATTAGTTGCAGCGTGTGGCCTCAGTTGTTGTGGCTGGTGGGCTCTAGAGCGCAGGCTCAGTAGTTGTGATGTACGGGCTTACTTGCTCTGCGGCACGTGGGATCTTCCCGGACCAGGGCTGGAACCCGTGTCTCCTGCATTGGCAGACGGATTCTTAACTAGTGCACCACCAGGAAAGTCCCAGACTTTCCTTTTCTTAATGACAATTTTGAAGAGTCCTGGTTCACATATTTCATAGACTGTCCTTCAACTTGGCTTTGTGTGATGTTCTCCTCATGACCATAGTGGAGTTAGGGTTTTGGGGAAGGAGATGTTTACTTTTAATATTCAGTTTCAACTCTGTCTCTTGGCTTTTTATATAAGATATTCAATGCATTTAGTTATATATTTAAAAAAGCAGGCTTGTAGACTATTATTTTAAAATCTGCTTGCTATTTTGTAATCTGCTTGGGTTGATGGTGGAATGTTTTTTTTTTTTTTTTCAGTACGTGGGCCTCTCCCTGTTGTGGAGTCTCCCGTTCCGGAGCACAGGCTCCCAACCCTCATGCTCAGTGGCCATGGCTCACGGGCCTAGCCGCTCCGCGGCATGTGGGATCTTCCCGGACCGAGTCACGAACCCGTGTCCCCTGCATTGGCAGGCAGGGTCTCAACCACTGCTCCACCAGGCAAGCCCGTTACACTTTTGTTTTAATTATGCAGTTGGCTCTATTGTGTTGATTTACATTTTATTGGTAAATCTCAACTGCTTTGGATTATGATGTGTTTACAAGGCTACACAGATAATCTGGAAGGGAAAATGAAGTAATACAAATGACAGAAAATGTTTTATAATAATAAAATTTTCTTGGCAAGCAGCAACCTTTTCTCAAAGTCAGTCTTTTAATATAATTTGCTTGCTTCATAAATATGGCTTTCTTGTTTGTTCTTATCTTTATTGATTAGTGAGCATGTTAGATGACTTGGAAGGAATCTCACTGTCTTCAAGAAATAATTTGGCATTTTTGATCCGGAATGCTGACAATTCTCAAAAATGGGTCAGGAAAATCAAAGTAATAGATGGAAAAAAATCTCAATTTTAGCTGTTGATACAACTTTTCTTAAGTTTAGGGTGTGTTTTATAATTTACGTTACTAAAACAGATGTTGGAAGGTCCACCAACATATTTATTTTATGTTTTTAAATCATTTTACTTTGCTGTATTGAATTCAATTCATTCTGGAATTTAGGAGAATTTACCTCTTTATGAAAGAGATTATTGAAAGTAGAAAATGATTGATGACCTTCGCTTCCAGTATTCTTCTCAATAGACTTAGTCTCTCTTCTAATGCTTCCTGTATACTCAGTAATTGTATAAGGTTTAGAGAAAAATGCAGGTCTGGCTGAACATTAAGCACAGTACACTAAATAAAGTTTTTTACTTTGCAGAATATTTTACATGTGTGTCCCATAGATTCATCAGAGATTCTAGTTTTGGATAAAGGCAAGTACATTTAAGGACAATACAACATCCCTGTCTATGACATTGGCATTCGAATGAGAAGTGAATTTGGTTCAGGACGGTTCTTGGAATGCTTGGCATTTAGGTTATTTTAGGTCAACTCTTTGGGCAATTCAATTAGAGTATTTATTGAATGGTTTTCGTGAGCTGAATGGTTGTCATGTCATGTCATAGATGGTCTAAAACATGACTCTTATTTCTACAATAGTTGTGTTGGTCAGATAAGGCATCTTACCTGATGTATTTAATCCAAGATAATGATGCATGAGTAAGAGGCAGATCATTCTCGAGGAAGTAATTTTGGTTTTGAGAGAGGCATTCTTAGGGAAATAGGCCTTGCAGTGCTCATTTAGAGCTGGGCAGGATTGAGGTCCAGAGAGAGGAGGGAAAGGATATTTGGGTGGAGGGAAGGGCATTGGCAGAGCCTCAGAGGCCTGACGGTTCCTGGGGCCTGTGTGGGAATGGTGGGAAAGTTGGGCTGCAGTCAGCCTGTGGGTGGCCTGGACGTTGGGTAATGAGCGTGGCCATCAGTTTATGGGTGCCCTCTGTAGAGTTGTCTGTAACTTGCTTCCTCCCTGAGGAAGTGTGACACGCTTCTGCTAGCTGCAGTGTCTTCCCCACAGCTGTGCTGTCCATTGAGGAGAAGGGGGCCTGCTCTGCCATGGCTTCCTTACTCCTCAGGGTATGGCGTGTGAGTTATTTTAATAATGTATCAATCTGCCTTTTCTTTCTTTTGTCACAATGCATTTGCTTTCTAAAGTGGTCTTCTTTTCAGGATAATAATTGGGTTTCCACAGGGAAAATCATAATGTATGCGGCAAATTACTGACTAAAGGCAAATTTCTGACTTAAAAACATGAATCTCTAATTTGTTTCTAATAGTTCTTCTTTTGTTTAAATTTTTGTTCTGTTAGTTATGTATAGAAACTTAAGGATAGTAATTTCTGCTCAGGTGGATAGTGGTACTGTTTAGCACAGCTCATTGGTCTTCTGAAACTTTTAAAAATGCAGTCTGATTCATTCCAGCCAAGTTAATTATGAGGTACATATTTTTTTCCCCTAATGGAGACAAATGTAAAAGACAGAGATACAGAAATCATCTCCAGTTTAGATTGAAGAAATTTTAGTTACTACTGTTTGTTCCTGCTATTTGATCACAGTTTATTTTTTTTTTGAAGTCTGTCTCTAATCAAATAAGATTTAATGTTTTAGAAGTAAAAGAGCACCATGACTAAATTAATAAGAAAAGTTAATTTAAGGACAAGAATTGATTTTTAAAAATATAAAAGTACATTTCATGACTTGATTTCAAGATGATCTGGTGGTATCCTTATACTGCTGCAGAAGGAAGTCCACAGTGGGACGAGAATGATGCTTAAAAATCACCACCCTTATTATCTATGACTGAACATGTCTTAGTCCAGGCCAGTGTGCCTACCACCTCTGTGGTACACTGTTGATTTCATTTTTCTTCCAGTATTTACTTTTGGTCCTGGACCAATTATCTAGCTGTGATGGGATTCTCCAAAAGTATCCTACATTTTGTACTTAGTGAACTAGTGATTGTTCTGTTTGCAGACATTCTTTCTGAGGCTCTACTCTTGCCTCGGAAACCTACATTTGCAGAAAGGGAAATGTATAGGTTTTCCTTTTAAATGTATTTATTTTTATTTATATTTTATTTATTTTTGGCTGTGTTGGGTCTTCGTTTCTGTGCGAGGGCCTTCTCTAGTTGCGGCGAGCAGGGGCCACTCCTCATCGTGGTTCGTGGGCCTCTCACTGCCGTGGCGCCTCTTGTTGCGGAGCACAGGCTCCAGAAGCGCAGGCTCAGTAGTTGTGGCTCACGGGCTTAGTTGCACTGCAGCATGTGGGATCTTCCCGGACCAGGGCTCAAATCCGTGTCCCCTGCACTGGCAGGCGGATTCTTAACCACTGCCCCGCCCGTTATTCTTTTTTTTAAAAAAATATTTCCTCATATGTGTTTATGTGATGATGCCTTTATTTATTTTTTTATTATTGTTTATATTTGGCTGAGTTGAGTCTCTGTTGCTGCGCGCAGGCTTTCCCTAGTTGTGGCAAGTGGGGGCTACTCTTTGTTGTGGTGTGCGGACTTCTCATTGTGGTGGCTTCTCTTGTTGCGGAGCGTGGGCTCTAAGAGTGCGGGCTTCAGTAATTGCAGCACCTGGGCTCAGTATTTGCGGCACACAGGCCCTAGAGTGCGCGGGCTTCATTAGTTGCAGCGTGCGGCCTCAGTTGTTGTGGCTGGTGGGCTCTAGAGCGCAGGCTCAGTAGTTGTGATGTACGGGTATACTTGCTCTGCGGCACGTGGGATCTTCCCGGACCAGGGCTGGAACCCGTGTCCCCTGCATTGGCAGACGGATTCTTAACTAGTGCACCACCAGGAAAGTCCCAGACTTTCCTTTTCTTAATGACAATTTTGAAGAGTCCTGGTTCACATATTTCATAGACTGTCCTTCAACTTGGCTTTGTGTGATGTTCTCCTCATGACCATAGTGGAGTTAGGGTTTTGGGGAAAGAGATGTTTACTTTTAATATTCGGTTTCAACTCTATCTCTTGGCTTTTTATATAAGATATTCAATGCATTTAGTTATATATTTAAAAAAGCAGTCTTGTAGACTATTATTTTAAAATCTGCTTGCTATTTTGTAATCTGCTTGGGTTGATGGTGGAATGCTTTTTTTTTTTTTTCAGTACGTGGGCCTCTCCCTGTTGTGGAGTCTCCCGTTACGGAGCACAGGCTCCCAACCCGCATGCTCAGTGGCCATGGCTCACGGGCCTAGCCGCTCCGCGGCATGTGGGATCTTCCCGGACCGAGTCACGAACCCGTGTCCCCTGCATTGGCAGGCAGGCTCTCAACCACTGCTCCACCAGGGAAGCCCGGTACACTTTTGTTTTAATTATGCAGTTGGCTCTATTGTGTTGATTTACATTTTATTTGTAAATCTCAACTGCTTTGGATTATGATGTGTTTACAAGGCTACACAGATAATCTGGAAGGGAAAATGAAGTAATACAAATGACAGAAAAAGTTTTATAATAATGAAATTTTCTTGGCAAGCAGCAACCTTTTCTCAAAGTCAGTCTTTTAATATAATTTGCTTGCTTCCTGAATATGGCTTTCTTGTTTGTTCTTATCTTTATTGATTAGTGAGCATGTTAGATGACTTGGGAGGAATCTCACTGTCTTCAACAAATAATTTGGCATTATTGATCCAGAATGCTGACAATTCTCAAAAATGGGTCAGGAAAATCAAAGTAATAGATGGAAAAAAATCTCAATTTTAGCTGTTGATATAACTTTTCTTAAATTTAGGGTGTTTTTTATAATTTAAGTTACTAAAACAGATGGTGGAAGGTCCACCAAGATATTTATTTTATGTATTTAAAGCATTTTACTTTGCTGTATTGAATTCCATTCATTCTGGAATTTAGGAGCATTTACCTCTTTATGAAAGAGACTATTGAAAGTAGAAAATGATTGATGACCTTCGCTTCCAGTATTCTTCTCAATAGACTTAGGCTCTCTTCTAATGCTTCTTGCATACTAAGTAATTGTATAAGGTTTAGAGAATAATTTAGGTCTGTCTGAACTTTAAGCACAGTACACTAAATAAAGCTTTTTCACTTTGCAGAATATTTTACATGTGTGTCCCATAGATTCATCAGAGATTCTAGTTTTGGATAAAGGCAAGTACATTTAAGGACAATACAGCATCCCTGTCTGTGACATTGGCATTCGAATGAGAAGTGAATTTGGTTCACGACGGTTCTTGGAATGCTTGGCATTTAGGTTATTTTAGGTCAACTCTTTGGGCAATTCAATTAGAGTATTTATTGAATGGTTTTCGTGAGCTGAATGGTTGTCATGTCATGTCATAGATGGTCTAAAACATGACTCTTATTTCTAAAATAGTTGTGTTGGTCAGATAAGGCATCTTACATGAAGTATGTAATCCAAGATAATGATGCATGAGTAAGAGGCAGATCATTCTCGAGGAAGTAATTTTGGTTTTGAGAGAGGCATTCTTAGGGAAATAGGCCTTGCAGTGCTCATTTAGAGCTGGGCAGGATTGAGGTCCAGAGAGAGGAGGGAAAGGATATTTGGGTAGAGGGAAGGGCATTGGCAGAGCCTCAGAGGCCTGACGGTTCCTGGGGCCTGTGTGGGAATGGTGGGAAAGTTGGGCTGCAGTCAGCCTGTGGGTGGCCTGGACGTTGGGTAATGAGCGTGGCCGTCAGTTTATGGGTGCCCTCTGTAGAGTTGTCTGTAACTTGCTTCCTCCCTGAGGAAGTGTGACACGCTTCTGCTAGCTGCAGTGTCTTCCCCACAGCTGTGCTGTCCATTGAGGAGAAGGGGGCCTGCTCTGCCATGGATTCCTTACTCCTCAGGGTATGGCGTGTGAGTTATTTTAATAATGTATCAATCTGCCTTTTCTTTCTTTTGTCACAATGCATTTGCTTTCTAAAGTGGTCTTGTTTTCAGGATAATAATTGGGTTTCCACAGGGAAAATCATAATGTATGAGGCAAATTACTGACTAAAGGCAAATTTCTGACTTAAAAACATGAATCTCTAATTTGTTTCTAGTAGTTCTTCTTTTGTTTAAATTTTTGTTTTGTTAGTTATGTATAGAAACTTAAGGATAGTAATTTCTGCTCAGGTGGATAGTGGTACTGTTTAGCACAGCTCATTGGTCTTCTGAAACTTTTACAAATGCAGTCTGATTCATTCCGGCCAAGTTAATTATGAGGTACATATTTTTTTCCCTTATGGAGACAAATGTAAAAGACAGAGATACAGAAATCATCTCCAGTTTAGATTGAAGAAATTTTAGTTACTACTGTTTGTTCCTGCTATTTGATCAGAGTTTATTTTTATTTTTTGAAGTCTGTCTCTAATCAAATAAGATTTAATGTTTTAGAAGTAAAAGAGCACCATGACTAAATTAATAAGAAAAGTTAATTTAAGGACAAGAATTGATTTTTAAAAATATAAAAGTACATTTCATGACTTGATTTCAAGATGATCTGGTGGTATTCTTATACTGCTGCAGAAGGATGTCCACAGTGGGACGAGAATGAGGCTTAAAAATCACCACCCTTATTATCTATGACTGAACATGTCTTAGTCCAGGCCAGTGTGCCTACCACCTCTGTGGTACACTGTTGATTTCATTTTTCTTCCAGTATTTACTTTTGGTCCTGGACCAATTATCTAGCTGTGATGGGATTCTCCAAAAGTATCCTACATTTTGTACTTAGTGAACTAGTGATTGTTCTGTTTGCAGACATTCTTTCTGAGGCTCTACACTTGCCTCGAAAACCTACATTTGCAGAAAGGGAAATGTATAGGTTTTCCTTTTAAATGTATTTATTTTTGTTTATATTTTATTTATTTTTGGCTGTGTTGGGTCTTCGTTTCTGTGCGAGGGCCTTCTCTAGTTGCGGCGAGCAGGGGCCACTCCTCATCGTTGTTCGTGGGCCTCTCACTGCCGTGGCGCCTCTTGTTGCAGAGCACAGGCTCCAGAAGCGCAGGCTCAGTAGTTGTGGCTCCCGGGCTTAGTTGCACTGCAGCATGTGGGATCTTCCCGGACCAGGGCTCAAATCCGTGTCCCCTGCACTGGCAGGCGGATTCTTAACCTCTGCCCCGCCCGTTATTCTTTTTTTTTAAATATTTCCTCATTTGTGTTTATGTGATGATGCCTTTATTTATTTTTTTATTATTGTTTATATTTGGCTGAGTTGAGTCTGTGTTGCTGCGCGCAGGCTTTCCCTAGTTGTGGCAAGTGGGGGCTACTCTTTGTTGTGGTGCGCGGACTTCTCATTGTGGTGGCTTCTCTTGTTGCGGAGCGTGGGCTCTAAGAGTGCGGGCTTCAGTAATTGCAGCACCTGGGCTCCGTATTTGCGGCACACAGGCACTAGAGTGCGCGGGCTTCATTAGTTGCAGCGTGTGGCCTCAGTTGTTGTGGCTGGCGGGCTCTAGAGCGCAGGCTCAGTAGTTGTGATGTACGGGCTTACTTGCTCTGCGGCATGTGGGATCTTCCCGGACCAGGGCTGGAACCCGTGTCCCCTGCATTGGCAGACGGATTCTTAACTAGTGCACCACCAGGAAAGTCCCAGACTTTCCTTTTCTTAATGACAATTTTGAAGAGTCCTGGTTCACATATTTCATAGACTGTCCTTCAACTTGGCTTTGTGTGATGTTCTCCTCATGACTGGAGTGGAGTTAGGGTTTTGGGGAAGGAGATGTTTACTTTTAATATTCGGTTTCAACTCTGTCTCTTGGCTTTTTATATAAGATATTCAATGCATTTAGTTATATATTTAAAAAGCAGGCTTGTAGACTATTATTTTAAAATCTGCTTGCTATTTTGTAATCTGCTTGGGTTGATGGTGGAATGTTTTTTTTTTTTTTTTCAGTACGTGGGCCTCTCCCAGTTGTGGAGTCTCCCGTTCCGGAGCACAGGCTCCCAACCCGCATGCTCAGTGGCCATGGCTCACGGGCCTAGCCGCTCCGCGGCATGTGGGATCTTCCCGGACCGAGTCACGAACCCGTGTCCCCTGCATTGGCAGGCAGGCTCTCAACCACTGCTCCACCAGGGAAGCCCGTTACACTTTTGTTTTAATTATGCAGTTGGCTCTATTGTGTTGATTTACATTTTATTGGTAAATCTCAACTGCTTTGGATTATGATGTGTTTACAAGGCTACACAGATAATCTGGAAGGGAAAATGAAGTAATACAAATGACAGAAAATGTTTTATAATAATAAAATTTTCTTGGCAAGCAGCAACCTTTTCTCAAAGTCAGTCTTTTAATATAATTTGCTTGCTTCATAAATATGGCTTTCTTGTTTGTTCTTATCTTTATTGATTAGTGAGCATGTTAGATGACTTTGAAGGAATCTCACTGTCTTCAAGAAATAATTTGGCATTTTTGATCCGGAATGCTGACAATTCTCAAAAATGGGTCAGGAAAATCAAAGTAATAGATGGAAAAAAATCTCAATTTTAGCTGTTGATACAACTTTTCTTAAGTTTAGGGTGTGTTTTATAATTTACGTTACTAAAACAGATGGTGGAAGGTCCACCAATATATTTATTTTATGTTTTTAAAGCATTTTACTTTGCTGTATTGAATTCAATTCATTCTGGAATTTAGGAGAATTTACCTCTTTATGAAAGAGATTATTGAAAGTAGAAAATGATTGATGACCTTCGCTTCCAGTATTCTTCTCAATAGACTTAGTCTCTCTTCTAATGCTTCCTGTATACTCAGTAATTGTATAAGGTTTAGAGAAAAATGCAGGTCTGGCTGAACATTAAGCACAGTACACTAAATAAAGCTTTTTTACTTTGCAGAATATTTTACATGTGTGTCCCATAGATTCATCAGAGATTCTAGTTTTGGATAAAGGCAAGTACATTTAAGGACAATACAACATCCCTGTCTATGACATTGGCATTCGAATGAGAAGTGAATTTGGTTCAGGACGGTTCTTGGAATGCTTGGCATTTAGGTTATTTTAGGTCAACTCTTTGGGCAATTCAATTAGAGTATTTATTGAATGGTTTTCGTGAGCTGAATGGTTGTCATGTCATGTCATAGATGGTCTAAAACATGACTCTTATTTCTACAATAGTTGTGTTGGTCAGATAAGGCATCTTACCTGATGTATTTAATCCAAGATAATGATGCATGAGTAAGAGGCAGATCATTCTCGAGGAAGTAATTTTGGTTTTGAGAGAGGCATTCTTAGGGAAATAGGCCTTGCAGTGCTCATTTAGAGCTGGGCAGGATTGAGGTCCAGAGAGAGGAGGGAAAGGATATTTGGGTGGAGGGAAGGGCATTGGCAGAGCCTCAGAGGCCTGACGGTTCCTGGGGCCTGTGTGGGAATGGTGGGAAAGTTGGGCTGCAGTCAGCCTGTGGGTGGCCTGGACGTTGGGTAATGAGCGTGGCCGTCAGTTTATGGGTGCCCTCTGTAGAGTTGTCTGTAACTTGCTTCCTCCCTGAGGAAGTGTGACACGCTTCTGCTAGCTGCAGTGTCTTCCCCACAGCTGTGCTGTCCATTGAGGAGAAGGGGGCCTGCTCTGCCATGGCTTCCTTACTCCTCAGGGTATGGCGTGTGAGTTATTTTAATAATGTATCAATCTGCCTTTTCTTTCTTTTGTCACAATGCATTTGCTTTCTAAAGTGGTCTTGTTTTCAGGATAATAATTGGGTTTCCACAGGGAAAATCATAATGTATGAGGCAAATTACTGACTAAAGGCAAATTTCTGACTTAAAAACATGAATCTCTAATTTGTTTCTAGTAGTTCTTCTTTTGTTTAAATTTTTGTTTTGTTAGTTATGTATAGAAACTTAAGGATAGTAATTTCTGCTCAGGTGGATAGTGGTACTGTTTAGCACAGCTCATTGGTCTTCTGAAACTTTTACAAATGCAGTCTGATTCATTCCGGCCAAGTTAATTATGAGGTATATATTTTTTTCCCCTAATGGAGACAAATGTAAAAGACAGAGATACAGAAATCATCTCCAGTTTAGATTGAAGAAATTTTAGTTACTACTGTTTGTTCCTGCTATTTGATCAGAGTTTATTTTTATTTTTTGAAGTCTGTCTCTAATCAAATAAGATTTAATGTTTTAGAAGTAAAAGAGCACCATGACTAAACTGATAAGAAAAGTTAATTTAAGGACAAGAATTGATTTTTAAAAATATAAAAGTACATTTCATGACTTGATTTCAAGATGATCTTGTGGTATCCTTATACTGCTGCAGAGGGAAGTCCACAGTGGGACGAGAATGATGCTTAAAAATCACCACCCTTATTATCTATGACTGAACATGTCTTATTCCAGGCCAGTGTGCCTACCACCTCTGTGGTACACTGTTGATTTCATTTTTCTTCCAGTATTTACTTTTGGTCCTGGACCAATTATCTAGCTGTGATGGGATTCTCCAAAATTATCCTACATTTTGTACTTAGTGAACTAGTGATTGTTCTGTTTGCAGACATTCTTTCTGAGGCTCTACTCTTGCCTCGAAAACCTACATTTGCAGAAAGGGAAATGTATAGGTTTTCCTTTTAAATGTATTTATTTTTATTTATATTTTATTTATTTTTGGCTGTGTTGGGTCTTCGTTTCTGTGCGGGGGCCTTCTCTAGTTGCGGCGAGCAGGGGCCACTCCTCATCGTGGTTCGAGGGCCTCTCAGTGCCGTGGCGCCTCTTGTTGTGGAGCACAGGCTCCAGAAGCGCAGGCTCAGTAGTTGTGGCTCCCGGGCTTAGTTGCACTGCAGCATGTGGGATCTTCCCGGACCAGGGCTCAAATCCGTGTCCCCTGCACTGGCAGGCGGATTCTTAACCACTGCCCAGCCCGTTATTCTTTTTTTTAAAAAAATATTTCCTCATTTGTGTTTATGTGATGATGCCTTTATTTATTTTTTTATTATTGTTTATATTTGGCTGAGTTGAGTCTCTTTTGCTGCGCGCAGGCTTTCCCTAGTTGTGGCAAGTGGGGGCTAATCTTTGTTGTGGTGTGCGGACTTCTCATTGTGGTGGCTTCTCTTGTTGCGGAGCGTGGGCTCTAAGAGTGCGGGCTTCAGTAATTGCAGCACCTGGGCTCAGTATTTGCGGCACACAGGCCCTAGAGTGCGCGGCCTTCATTAGTTGCAGCGTGTGGCCTCAGTTGTTGTGGCTGGTGGGCTCTAGAGCGCAGGCTCAGTAGTTGTGATGTACGGGCTTACTTGCTCTGCGGCACGTGGGATCTTCCCGGACCAGGGCTGGAACCCGTGTCTCCTGCATTGGCAGACGGATTCTTAACTAGTGCACCACCAGGAAAGTCCCAGACTTTCCTTTTCTTAATGACAATTTTGAAGAGTCCTGGTTCACATATTTCATAGACTGTCCTTCAACTTGGCTTTGTGTGATGTTCTCCTCATGACCATAGTGGAGTTAGGGTTTTGGGGAAGGAGATGTTTACTTTTAATATTCAGTTTCAACTCTGTCTCTTGGCTTTTTATATAAGATATTCAATGCATTTAGTTATATATTTAAAAAAGCAGGCTTGTAGACTATTATTTTAAAATCTGCTTGCTATTTTGTAATCTGCTTGGGTTGATGGTGGAATGTTTTTTTTTTTTTTTTCAGTACGTGGGCCTCTCCCTGTTGTGGAGTCTCCCGTTCCGGAGCACAGGCTCCCAACCCTCATGCTCAGTGGCCATGGCTCACGGGCCTAGCCGCTCCGCGGCATGTGGGATCTTCCCGGACCGAGTCACGAACCCGTGTCCCCTGCATTGGCAGGCAGGGTCTCAACCACTGCTCCACCAGGCAAGCCCGTTACACTTTTGTTTTAATTATGCAGTTGGCTCTATTGTGTTGATTTACATTTTATTGGTAAATCTCAACTGCTTTGGATTATGATGTGTTTACAAGGCTACACAGATAATCTGGAAGGGAAAATGAAGTAATACAAATGACAGAAAATGTTTTATAATAATAAAATTTTCTTGGCAAGCAGCAACCTTTTCTCAAAGTCAGTCTTTTAATATAATTTGCTTGCTTCATAAATATGGCTTTCTTGTTTGTTCTTATCTTTATTGATTAGTGAGCATGTTAGATGACTTGGAAGGAATCTCACTGTCTTCAAGAAATAATTTGGCATTTTTGATCCGGAATGCTGACAATTCTCAAAAATGGGTCAGGAAAATCAAAGTAATAGATGGAAAAAAATCTCAATTTTAGCTGTTGATACAACTTTTCTTAAGTTTAGGGTGTGTTTTATAATTTACGTTACTAAAACAGATGTTGGAAGGTCCACCAACATATTTATTTTATGTTTTTAAATCATTTTACTTTGCTGTATTGAATTCAATTCATTCTGGAATTTAGGAGAATTTACCTCTTTATGAAAGAGATTATTGAAAGTAGAAAATGATTGATGACCTTCGCTTCCAGTATTCTTCTCAATAGACTTAGTCTCTCTTCTAATGCTTCCTGTATACTCAGTAATTGTATAAGGTTTAGAGAAAAATGCAGGTCTGGCTGAACATTAAGCACAGTACACTAAATAAAGTTTTTTACTTTGCAGAATATTTTACATGTGTGTCCCATAGATTCATCAGAGATTCTAGTTTTGGATAAAGGCAAGTACATTTAAGGACAATACAACATCCCTGTCTATGACATTGGCATTCGAATGAGAAGTGAATTTGGTTCAGGACGGTTCTTGGAATGCTTGGCATTTAGGTTATTTTAGGTCAACTCTTTGGGCAATTCAATTAGAGTATTTATTGAATGGTTTTCGTGAGCTGAATGGTTGTCATGTCATGTCATAGATGGTCTAAAACATGACTCTTATTTCTACAATAGTTGTGTTGGTCAGATAAGGCATCTTACCTGATGTATTTAATCCAAGATAATGATGCATGAGTAAGAGGCAGATCATTCTCGAGGAAGTAATTTTGGTTTTGAGAGAGGCATTCTTAGGGAAATAGGCCTTGCAGTGCTCATTTAGAGCTGGGCAGGATTGAGGTCCAGAGAGAGGAGGGAAAGGATATTTGGGTGGAGGGAAGGGCATTGGCAGAGCCTCAGAGGCCTGACGGTTCCTGGGGCCTGTGTGGGAATGGTGGGAAAGTTGGGCTGCAGTCAGCCTGTGGGTGGCCTGGACGTTGGGTAATGAGCGTGGCCATCAGTTTATGGGTGCCCTCTGTAGAGTTGTCTGTAACTTGCTTCCTCCCTGAGGAAGTGTGACACGCTTCTGCTAGCTGCAGTGTCTTCCCCACAGCTGTGCTGTCCATTGAGGAGAAGGGGGCCTGCTCTGCCATGGCTTCCTTACTCCTCAGGGTATGGCGTGTGAGTTATTTTAATAATGTATCAATCTGCCTTTTCTTTCTTTTGTCACAATGCATTTGCTTTCTAAAGTGGTCTTCTTTTCAGGATAATAATTGGGTTTCCACAGGGAAAATCATAATGTATGCGGCAAATTACTGACTAAAGGCAAATTTCTGACTTAAAAACATGAATCTCTAATTTGTTTCTAATAGTTCTTCTTTTGTTTAAATTTTTGTTTTGTTAGTTATGTATAGAAACTTAAGGATAGTAATTTCTGCTCAGGTGGATAGTGGTACTGTTTAGCACAGCTCATTGGTCTTCTGAAACTTTTAAAAATGCAGTCTGATTCATTCCAGCCAAGTTAATTATGAGGTACATATTTTTTTCCCCTAATGGAGACAAATGTAAAAGACAGAGATACAGAAATCATCTCCAGTTTAGATTGAAGAAATTTTAGTTACTACTGTTTGTTCCTGCTATTTGATCACAGTTTATTTTTTTTTTGAAGTCTGTCTCTAATCAAATAAGATTTAATGTTTTAGAAGTAAAAGAGCACCATGACTAAATTAATAAGAAAAGTTAATTTAAGGACAAGAATTGATTTTTAAAAATATAAAAGTACATTTCATGACTTGATTTCAAGATGATCTGGTGGTATCCTTATACTGCTGCAGAAGGAAGTCCACAGTGGGACGAGAATGATGCTTAAAAATCACCACCCTTATTATCTATGACTGAACATGTCTTAGTCCAGGCCAGTGTGCCTACCACCTCTGTGGTACACTGTTGATTTCATTTTTCTTCCAGTATTTACTTTTGGTCCTGGACCAATTATCTAGCTGTGATGGGATTCTCCAAAAGTATCCTACATTTTGTACTTAGTGAACTAGTGATTGTTCTGTTTGCAGACATTCTTTCTGAGGCTCTACTCTTGCCTCGGAAACCTACATTTGCAGAAAGGGAAATGTATAGGTTTTCCTTTTAAATGTATTTATTTTTATTTATATTTTATTTATTTTTGGCTGTGTTGGGTCTTCGTTTCTGTGCGAGGGCCTTCTCTAGTTGCGGCGAGCAGGGGCCACTCCTCATCGTGGTTCGTGGGCCTCTCACTGCCGTGGCGCCTCTTGTTGCGGAGCACAGGCTCCAGAAGCGCAGGCTCAGTAGTTGTGGCTCACGGGCTTAGTTGCACTGCAGCATGTGGGATCTTCCCGGACCAGGGCTCAAATCCGTGTCCCCTGCACTGGCAGGCGGATTCTTAACCACTGCCCCGCCCGTTATTCTTTTTTTTAAAAAAATATTTCCTCATATGTGTTTATGTGATGATGCCTTTATTTATTTTTTTATTATTGTTTATATTTGGCTGAGTTGAGTCTCTGTTGCTGCGCGCAGGCTTTCCCTAGTTGTGGCAAGTGGGGGCTACTCTTTGTTGTGGTGTGCGGACTTCTCATTGTGGTGGCTTCTCTTGTTGCGGAGCGTGGGCTCTAAGAGTGCGGGCTTCAGTAATTGCAGCACCTGGGCTCAGTATTTGCGGCACACAGGCCCTAGAGTGCGCGGGCTTCATTAGTTGCAGCGTGCGGCCTCAGTTGTTGTGGCTGGTGGGCTCTAGAGCGCAGGCTCAGTAGTTGTGATGTACGGGTATACTTGCTCTGCGGCACGTGGGATCTTCCCGGACCAGGGCTGGAACCCGTGTCCCCTGCATTGGCAGACGGATTCTTAACTAGTGCACCACCAGGAAAGTCCCAGACTTTCCTTTTCTTAATGACAATTTTGAAGAGTCCTGGTTCACATATTTCATAGACTGTCCTTCAACTTGGCTTTGTGTGATGTTCTCCTCATGACCATAGTGGAGTTAGGGTTTTGGGGAAAGAGATGTTTACTTTTAATATTCGGTTTCAACTCTATCTCTTGGCTTTTTATATAAGATATTCAATGCATTTAGTTATATATTTAAAAAAGCAGTCTTGTAGACTATTATTTTAAAATCTGCTTGCTATTTTGTAATCTGCTTGGGTTGATGGTGGAATGCTTTTTTTTTTTTTTCAGTACGTGGGCCTCTCCCTGTTGTGGAGTCTCCCGTTACGGAGCACAGGCTCCCAACCCGCATGCTCAGTGGCCATGGCTCACGGGCCTAGCCGCTCCGCGGCATGTGGGATCTTCCCGGACCGAGTCACGAACCCGTGTCCCCTGCATTGGCAGGCAGGCTCTCAACCACTGCTCCACCAGGGAAGCCCGGTACACTTTTGTTTTAATTATGCAGTTGGCTCTATTGTGTTGATTTACATTTTATTTGTAAATCTCAACTGCTTTGGATTATGATGTGTTTACAAGGCTACACAGATAATCTGGAAGGGAAAATGAAGTAATACAAATGACAGAAAAAGTTTTATAATAATGAAATTTTCTTGGCAAGCAGCAACCTTTTCTCAAAGTCAGTCTTTTAATATAATTTGCTTGCTTCCTAAATATGGCTTTCTTGTTTGTTCTTATCTTTATTGATTAGTGAGCATGTTAGATGACTTGGGAGGAATCTCACTGTCTTCAACAAATAATTTGGCATTATTGATCCAGAATGCTGACAATTCTCAAAAATGGGTCAGGAAAATCAAAGTAATAGATGGAAAAAAATCTCAATTTTAGCTGTTGATATAACTTTTCTTAAATTTAGGGTGTTTTTTATAATTTAAGTTACTAAAACAGATGGTGGAAGGTCCACCAAGATATTTATTTTATGTATTTAAAGCATTTTACTTTGCTGTATTGAATTCCATTCATTCTGGAATTTAGGAGCATTTACCTCTTTATGAAAGAGACTATTGAAAGTAGAAAATGATTGATGACCTTCGCTTCCAGTATTCTTCTCAATAGACTTAGGCTCTCTTCTAATGCTTCTTGCATACTAAGTAATTGTATAAGGTTTAGAGAATAATTTAGGTCTGTCTGAACTTTAAGCACAGTACACTAAATAAAGCTTTTTCACTTTGCAGAATATTTTACATGTGTGTCCCATAGATTCATCAGAGATTCTAGTTTTGGATAAAGGCAAGTACATTTAAGGACAATACAGCATCCCTGTCTGTGACATTGGCATTCGAATGAGAAGTGAATTTGGTTCACGACGGTTCTTGGAATGCTTGGCATTTAGGTTATTTTAGGTCAACTCTTTGGGCAATTCAATTAGAGTATTTATTGAATGGTTTTCGTGAGCTGAATGGTTGTCATGTCATGTCATAGATGGTCTAAAACATGACTCTTATTTCTAAAATAGTTGTGTTGGTCAGATAAGGCATCTTACATGAAGTATGTAATCCAAGATAATGATGCATGAGTAAGAGGCAGATCATTCTCGAGGAAGTAATTTTGGTTTTGAGAGAGGCATTCTTAGGGAAATAGGCCTTGCAGTGCTCATTTAGAGCTGGGCAGGATTGAGGTCCAGAGAGAGGAGGGAAAGGATATTTGGGTAGAGGGAAGGGCATTGGCAGAGCCTCAGAGGCCTGACGGTTCCTGGGGCCTGTGTGGGAATGGTGGGAAAGTTGGGCTGCAGTCAGCCTGTGGGTGGCCTGGACGTTGGGTAATGAGCGTGGCCGTCAGTTTATGGGTGCCCTCTGTAGAGTTGTCTGTAACTTGCTTCCTCCCTGAGGAAGTGTGACACGCTTCTGCTAGCTGCAGTGTCTTCCCCACAGCTGTGCTGTCCATTGAGGAGAAGGGGGCCTGCTCTGCCATGGATTCCTTACTCCTCAGGGTATGGCGTGTGAGTTATTTTAATAATGTATCAATCTGCCTTTTCTTTCTTTTGTCACAATGCATTTGCTTTCTAAAGTGGTCTTGTTTTCAGGATAATAATTGGGTTTCCACAGGGAAAATCATAATGTATGAGGCAAATTACTGACTAAAGGCAAATTTCTGACTTAAAAACATGAATCTCTAATTTGTTTCTAGTAGTTCTTCTTTTGTTTAAATTTTTGTTTTGTTAGTTATGTATAGAAACTTAAGGATAGTAATTTCTGCTCAGGTGGATAGTGGTACTGTTTAGCACAGCTCATTGGTCTTCTGAAACTTTTACAAATGCAGTCTGATTCATTCCGGCCAAGTTAATTATGAGGTACATATTTTTTTCCCTTATGGAGACAAATGTAAAAGACAGAGATACAGAAATCATCTCCAGTTTAGATTGAAGAAATTTTAGTTACTACTGTTTGTTCCTGCTATTTGATCAGAGTTTATTTTTATTTTTTGAAGTCTGTCTCTAATCAAATAAGATTTAATGTTTTAGAAGTAAAAGAGCACCATGACTAAATTAATAAGAAAAGTTAATTTAAGGACAAGAATTGATTTTAAAAAATATAAAAGTACATTTCATGACTTGATTTCAAGATGATCTGGTGGTATTCTTATACTGCTGCAGAAGGATGTCCACAGTGGGACGAGAATGAGGCTTAAAAATCACCACCCTTATTATCTATGACTGAACATGTCTTAGTCCAGGCCAGTGTGCCTACCACCTCTGTGGTACACTGTTGATTTCATTTTTCTTCCAGTATTTACTTTTGGTCCTGGACCAATTATCTAGCTGTGATGGGATTCTCCAAAAGTATCCTACATTTTGTACTTAGTGAACTAGTGATTGTTCTGTTTGCAGACATTCTTTCTGAGGCTCTACACTTGCCTCGAAAACCTACATTTGCAGAAAGGGAAATGTATAGGTTTTCCTTTTAAATGTATTTATTTTTGTTTATATTTTATTTATTTTTGGCTGTGTTGGGTCTTCGTTTCTGTGCGAGGGCCTTCTCTAGTTGCGGCGAGCAGGGGCCACTCCTCATCGTTGTTCGTGGGCCTCTCACTGCCGTGGCGCCTCTTGTTGCAGAGCACAGGCTCCAGAAGCGCAGGCTCAGTAGTTGTGGCTCCCGGGCTTAGTTGCACTGCAGCATGTGGGATCTTCCCGGACCAGGGCTCAAATCCGTGTCCCCTGCACTGGCAGGCGGATTCTTAACCTCTGCCCCGCCCGTTATTCTTTTTTTTTAAATATTTCCTCATTTGTGTTTATGTGATGATGCCTTTATTTATTTTTTTATTATTGTTTATATTTGGCTGAGTTGAGTCTGTGTTGCTGCGCGCAGGCTTTCCCTAGTTGTGGCAAGTGGGGGCTACTCTTTGTTGTGGTGCGCGGACTTCTCATTGTGGTGGCTTCTCTTGTTGCGGAGCGTGGGCTCTAAGAGTGCGGGCTTCAGTAATTGCAGCACCTGGGCTCCGTATTTGCGGCACACAGGCACTAGAGTGCGCGGGCTTCATTAGTTGCAGCGTGTGGCCTCAGTTGTTGTGGCTGGCGGGCTCTAGAGCGCAGGCTCAGTAGTTGTGATGTACGGGCTTACTTGCTCTGCGGCATGTGGGATCTTCCCGGACCAGGGCTGGAACCCGTGTCCCCTGCATTGGCAGACGGATTCTTAACTAGTGCACCACCAGGAAAGTCCCAGACTTTCCTTTTCTTAATGACAATTTTGAAGAGTCCTGGTTCACATATTTCATAGACTGTCCTTCAACTTGGCTTTGTGTGATGTTCTCCTCATGACTGGAGTGGAGTTAGGGTTTTGGGGAAGGAGATGTTTACTTTTAATATTCGGTTTCAACTCTGTCTCTTGGCTTTTTATATAAGATATTCAATGCATTTAGTTATATATTTAAAAAGCAGGCTTGTAGACTATTATTTTAAAATCTGCTTGCTATTTTGTAATCTGCTTGGGTTGATGGTGGAATGTTTTTTTTTTTTTTTTTCAGTACGTGGGCCTCTCCCTGTTGTGGAGTCTCCCGTTCCGGAGCACAGGCTCCCAACCCGCATGCTCAGTGGCCATGGCTCACGGGCCTAGCCGCTCCGCGGCATGTGGGATCTTCCCGGACCGAGTCACGAACCCGTGTCCCCTGCATTGGCAGGCAGGCTCTCAACCACTGCTCCACCAGGGAAGCCCGTTACACTTTTGTTTTAATTATGCAGTTGGCTCTATTGTGTTGATTTACATTTTATTGGTAAATCTCAACTGCTTTGGATTATGATGTGTTTACAAGGCTACACAGATAATCTGGAAGGGAAAATGAAGTAATACAAATGACAGAAAATGTTTTATAATAATAAAATTTTCTTGGCAAGCAGCAACCTTTTCTCAAAGTCAGTCTTTTAATATAATTTGCTTGCTTCATAAATATGGCTTTCTTGTTTGTTCTTATCTTTATTGATTAGTGAGCATGTTAGATGACTTTGAAGGAATCTCACTGTCTTCAAGAAATAATTTGGCATTTTTGATCCGGAATGCTGACAATTCTCAAAAATGGGTCAGGAAAATCAAAGTAATAGATGGAAAAAAATCTCAATTTTAGCTGTTGATACAACTTTTCTTAAGTTTAGGGTGTGTTTTATAATTTACGTTACTAAAACAGATGGTGGAAGGTCCACCAATATATTTATTTTATGTTTTTAAAGCATTTTACTTTGCTGTATTGAATTCAATTCATTCTGGAATTTAGGAGAATTTACCTCTTTATGAAAGAGATTATTGAAAGTAGAAAATGATTGATGACCTTCGCTTCCAGTATTCTTCTCAATAGACTTAGTCTCTCTTCTAATGCTTCCTGTATACTCAGTAATTGTATAAGGTTTAGAGAAAAATGCAGGTCTGGCTGAACATTAAGCACAGTACACTAAATAAAGCTTTTTTACTTTGCAGAATATTTTACATGTGTGTCCCATAGATTCATCAGAGATTCTAGTTTTGGATAAAGGCAAGTACATTTAAGGACAATACAACATCCCTGTCTATGACATTGGCATTCGAATGAGAAGTGAATTTGGTTCAGGACGGTTCTTGGAATGCTTGGCATTTAGGTTATTTTAGGTCAACTCTTTGGGCAATTCAATTAGAGTATTTATTGAATGGTTTTCGTGAGCTGAATGGTTGTCATGTCATGTCATAGATGGTCTAAAACATGACTCTTATTTCTACAATAGTTGTGTTGGTAAGATAAGGCATCTTACCTGATGTATTTAATCCAAGATAATGATGCATGAGTAAGAGGCAGATCATTCTCGAGGAAGTAATTTTGGTTTTGAGAGAGGCATTCTTAGGGAAATAGGCCTTGCAGTGCTCATTTAGAGCTGGGCAGGATTGAGGTCCAGAGAGAGGAGGGAAAGGATATTTGGGTGGAGGGAAGGGCATTGGCAGAGCCTCAGAGGCCTGACGGTTCCTGGGGCCTGTGTGGGAATGGTGGGAAAGTTGGGCTGCAGTCAGCCTGTGGGTGGCCTGGACGTTGGGTAATGAGCGTGGCCGTCAGTTTATGGGTGCCCTCTGTAGAGTTGTCTGTAACTTGCTTCCTCCCTGAGGAAGTGTGACACGCTTCTGCTAGCTGCAGTGTCTTCCCCACAGCTGTGCTGTCCATTGAGGAGAAGGGGGCCTGCTCTGCCATGGCTTCCTTACTCCTCAGGGTATGGCGTGTGAGTTATTTTAATAATGTATCAATCTGCCTTTTCTTTCTTTTGTCACAATGCATTTGCTTTCTAAAGTGGTCTTGTTTTCAGGATAATAATTGGGTTTCCACAGGGAAAATCATAATGTATGAGGCAAATTACTGACTAAAGGCAAATTTCTGACTTAAAAACATGAATCTCTAATTTGTTTCTAGTAGTTCTTCTTTTGTTTAAATTTTTGTTTTGTTAGTTATGTATAGAAACTTAAGGATAGTAATTTCTGCTCAGGTGGATAGTGGTACTGTTTAGCACAGCTCATTGGTCTTCTGAAACTTTTACAAATGCAGTCTGATTCATTCCGGCCAAGTTAATTATGAGGTACATATTTTTTTCCCCTAATGGAGACAAATGTAAAAGACAGAGATACAGAAATCATCTCCAGTTTAGATTGAAGAAATTTTAGTTACTACTGTTTGTTCCTGCTATTTGATCAGAGTTTATTTTTATTTTTTGAAGTCTGTCTCTAATCAAATAAGATTTAATGTTTTAGAAGTAAAAGAGCACCATGACTAAGCTGATAAGAAAAGTTAATTTAAGGACAAGAATTGATTTTTAAAAATATAAAAGTACATTTCATGACTTGATTTCAAGATGATCTTGTGGTATCCTTATACTGCTGCAGAGGGAAGTCCACAGTGGGACGAGAATGATGCTTAAAAATCACCACCCTTATTATCTATGACTGAACATGTCTTATTCCAGGCCAGTGTGCCTACCACCTCTGTGGTACACTGTTGATTTCATTTTTCTTCCAGTATTTACTTTTGGTCCTGGACCAATTATCTAGCTGTGATGGGATTCTCCAAAATTATCCTACATTTTGTACTTAGTGAACTAGTGATTGTTCTGTTTGCAGACATTCTTTCTGAGGCTCTACTCTTGCCTCGAAAACCTACATTTGCAGAAAGGGAAATGTATAGGTTTTCCTTTTAAATGTATTTATTTTTATTTATATTTTATTTATTTTTGGCTGTGTTGGGTCTTCGTTTCTGTGCGGGGGCCTTCTCTAGTTGCGGCGAGCAGGGGCCACTCCTCATCGTGGTTCGAGGGCCTCTCAGTGCCGTGGCGCCTCTTGTTGTGGAGCACAGGCTCCAGAAGCGCAGGCTCAGTAGTTGTGGCTCCCGGGCTTAGTTGCACTGCAGCATGTGGGATCTTCCCGGACCAGGGCTCAAATCCGTATCCCCTGCACTGGCAGGCGGATTCTTAACCACTGCCCAGCCCGTTATTCTTTTTTTAAAAAAAATATTTCCTCATTTGTGTTTATGTGATGATGCCTTTATTTATTTTTTTATTATTGTTTATATTTGGCTGAGTTGAGTCTCTTTTGCTGCGCGCAGGCTTTCCCTAGTTGTGGCAAGTGGGGGCTAATCTTTGTTGTGGTGTGCGGACTTCTCATTGTGGTGGCTTCTCTTGTTGCGGAGCGTGGGCTCTAAGAGTGCGGGCTTCAGTAATTGCAGCACCTGGGCTCAGTATTTGCGGCACACAGGCCCTAGAGTGCGCGGCCTTCATTAGTTGCAGCGTGTGGCCTCAGTTGTTGTGGCTGGTGGGCTCTAGAGCGCAGGCTCAGTAGTTGTGATGTACGGGCTTACTTGCTCTGCGGCACGTGGGATCTTCCCGGACCAGGGCTGGAACCCGTGTCTCCTGCATTGGCAGACGGATTCTTAACTAGTGCACCACCAGGAAAGTCCCAGACTTTCCTTTTCTTAATGACAATTTTGAAGAGTCCTGGTTCACATATTTCATAGACTGTCCTTCAACTTGGCTTTGTGTGATGTTCTCCTCATGACCATAGTGGAGTTAGGGTTTTGGGGAAGGAGATGTTTACTTTTAATATTCAGTTTCAACTCTGTCTCTTGGCTTTTTATATAAGATATTCAATGCATTTAGTTATATATTTAAAAAAGCAGGCTTGTAGACTATTATTTTAAAATCTGCTTGCTATTTTGTAATCTGCTTGGGTTGATGGTGGAATGTTTTTTTTTTTTTTTTTCAGTACGTGGGCCTCTCCCTGTTGTGGAGTCTCCCGTTCCGGAGCACAGGCTCCCAACCCGCATGCTCAGTGGCCATGGCTCACGGGCCTAGCCGCTCCGCGGCATGTGGGATCTTCCCGGACCGAGTCACGAACCCGTGTCCCCTGCATTGGCAGGCAGGGTCTCAACCACTGCTCCACCAGGCAAGCCCGTTACACTTTTGTTTTAATTATGCAGTTGGCTCTATTGTGTTGATTTACATTTTATTGGTAAATCTCAACTGCTTTGGATTATGATGTGTTTACAAGGCTACACAGATAATCTGGAAGGGAAAATGAAGTAATACAAATGACAGAAAATGTTTTATAATAATAAAATTTTCTTGGCAAGCAGCAACCTTTTCTCAAAGTCAGTCTTTTAATATAATTTGCTTGCTTCATAAATATGGCTTTCTTGTTTGTTCTTATCTTTATTGATTAGTGAGCATGTTAGATGACTTGGAAGGAATCTCACTGTCTTCAAGAAATAATTTGGCATTTTTGATCCGGAATGCTGACAATTCTCAAAAATGGGTCAGGAAAATCAAAGTAATAGATGGAAAAAAATCTCAATTTTAGCTGTTGATACAACTTTTCTTAAGTTTAGGGTGTGTTTTATAATTTACGTTACTAAAACAGATGTTGGAAGGTCCACCAACATATTTATTTTATGTTTTTAAATCATTTTACTTTGCTGTATTGAATTCAATTCATTCTGGAATTTAGGAGAATTTACCTCTTTATGAAAGAGATTATTGAAAGTAGAAAATGATTGATGACCTTCGCTTCCAGTATTCTTCTCAATAGACTTAGTCTCTCTTCTAATGCTTCCTGTATACTCAGTAATTGTATAAGGTTTAGAGAAAAATGCAGGTCTGGCTGAACATTAAGCACAGTACACTAAATAAAGTTTTTTACTTTGCAGAATATTTTACATGTGTGTCCCATAGATTCATCAGAGATTCTAGTTTTGGATAAAGGCAAGTACATTTAAGGACAATACAACATCCCTGTCTATGACATTGGCATTCGAATGAGAAGTGAATTTGGTTCAGGACGGTTCTTGGAATGCTTGGCATTTAGGTTATTTTAGGTCAACTCTTTGGGCAATTCAATTAGAGTATTTATTGAATGGTTTTCGTGAGCTGAATGGTTGTCATGTCATGTCATAGATGGTCTAAAACATGACTCTTATTTCTACAATAGTTGTGTTGGTCAGATAAGGCATCTTACCTGATGTATTTAATCCAAGATAATGATGCATGAGTAAGAGGCAGATCATTCTCGAGGAAGTAATTTTGGTTTTGAGAGAGGCATTCTTAGGGAAATAGGCCTTGCAGTGCTCATTTAGAGCTGGGCAGGATTGAGGTCCAGAGAGAGGAGGGAAAGGATATTTGGGTGGAGGGAAGGGCATTGGCAGAGCCTCAGAGGCCTGACGGTTCCTGGGGCCTGTGTGGGAATGGTGGGAAAGTTGGGCTGCAGTCAGCCTGTGGGTGGCCTGGACGTTGGGTAATGAGCGTGGCCATCAGTTTATGGGTGCCCTCTGTAGAGTTGTCTGTAACTTGCTTCCTCCCTGAGGAAGTGTGACACGCTTCTGCTAGCTGCAGTGTCTTCCCCACAGCTGTGCTGTCCATTGAGGAGAAGGGGGCCTGCTCTGCCATGGCTTCCTTACTCCTCAGGGTATGGCGTGTGAGTTATTTTAATAATGTATCAATCTGCCTTTTCTTTCTTTTGTCACAATGCATTTGCTTTCTAAAGTGGTCTTCTTTTCAGGATAATAATTGGGTTTCCACAGGGAAAATCATAATGTATGCGGCAAATTACTGACTAAAGGCAAATTTCTGACTTAAAAACATGAATCTCTAATTTGTTTCTAATAGTTCTTCTTTTGTTTAAATTTTTGTTTTGTTAGTTATGTATAGAAACTTAAGGATAGTAATTTCTGCTCAGGTGGATAGTGGTACTGTTTAGCACAGCTCATTGGTCTTCTGAAACTTTTAAAAATGCAGTCTGATTCATTCCAGCCAAGTTAATTATGAGGTACATATTTTTTTCCCCTAATGGAGACAAATGTAAAAGACAGAGATACAGAAATCATCTCCAGTTTAGATTGAAGAAATTTTAGTTACTACTGTTTGTTCCTGCTATTTGATCACAGTTTATTTTTTTTTTGAAGTCTGTCTCTAATCAAATAAGATTTAATGTTTTAGAAGTAAAAGAGCACCATGACTAAATTAATAAGAAAAGTTAATTTAAGGACAAGAATTGATTTTTAAAAATATAAAAGTACATTTCATGACTTGATTTCAAGATGATCTGGTGGTATCCTTATACTGCTGCAGAAGGAAGTCCACAGTGGGATGAGAATGATGCTTAAAAATCACCACCCTTATTATCTATGACTGAACATGTCTTAGTCCAGGCCAGTGTGCCTACCACCTCTGTGGTACACTGTTGATTTCATTTTTCTTCCAGTATTTACTTTTGGTCCTGGACCAATTATCTAGCTGCGATGGGATTCTCCAAAAGTATCCTACATTTTGTACTTAGTGAACTAGTGATTGTTCTGTTTGCAGACATTCTTTCTGAGGCTCTACTCTTGCCTCGGAAACCTACATTTGCAGAAAGGGAAATGTATAGGTTTTCCTTTTAAATGTATTTATTTTTATTTATATTTTATTTATTTTTGGCTGTGTTGGGTCTTCGTTTCTGTGCGAGGGCCTTCTCTAGTTGCGGCGAGCAGGGGCCACTCCTCATCGTGGTTCGTGGGCCTCTCACTGCCGTGGCGCCTCTTGTTGCGGAGCACAGGCTCCAGAAGCGCAGGCTCAGTAGTTGTGGCTCACGGGCTTAGTTGCACTGCAGCATGTGGGATCTTCCCGGACCAGGGCTCAAATCCGTGTCCCCTGCACTGGCAGGCGGATTCTTAACCACTGCCCCGCCCGTTATTCTTTTTTTTAAAAAAATATTTCCTCATATGTGTTTATGTGATGATGCCTTTATTTATTTTTTTATTATTGTTTATATTTGGCTGAGTTGAGTCTCTGTTGCTGCGCGCAGGCTTTCCCTAGTTGTGGCAAGTGGGGGCTACTCTTTGTTGTGGTGTGCGGACTTCTCATTGTGGTGGCTTCTCTTGTTGCGGAGCGTGGGCTCTAAGAGTGCGGGCTTCAGTAATTGCAGCACCTGGGCTCAGTATTTGCGGCACACAGGCCCTAGAGTGCGCGGGCTTCATTAGTTGCAGCGTGCGGCCTCAGTTGTTGTGGCTGGTGGGCTCTAGAGCGCAGGCTCAGTAGTTGTGATGTACGGGCTTACTTGCTCTGCGGCATGTGGGATCTTCCCGGACCAGGGCTGGAACCCGTGTCCCCTGCATTGGCAGACGGATTCTTAACTAGTGCACCACCAGGAAAGTCCCAGACTTTCCTTTTCTTAATGACAATTTTGAAGAGTCCTGGTTCACATATTTCATAGACTGTCCTTCAACTTGGCTTTGTGTGATGTTCTCCTCATGACTGGAGTGGAGTTAGGGTTTTGGGGAAGGAGATGTTTACTTTTAATATTCGGTTTCAACTCTGTCTCTTGGCTTTTTATATAAGATATTCAATGCATTTAGTTATATATTTAAAAAGCAGGCTTGTAGACTATTATTTTAAAATCTGCTTGCTATTTTGTAATCTGCTTGGGTTGATGGTGGAATGTTTTTTTTTTTTTTTTTCAGTACGTGGGCCTCTCCCTGTTGTGGAGTCTCCCGTTCCGGAGCACAGGCTCCCAACCCGCATGCTCAGTGGCCATGGCTCACGGGCCTAGCCGCTCCGCGGCATGTGGGATCTTCCCGGACCGAGTCACGAACCCGTGTCCCCTGCATTGGCAGGCAGGCTCTCAACCACTGCTCCACCAGGGAAGCCCGTTACACTTTTGTTTTAATTATGCAGTTGGCTCTATTGTGTTGATTTACATTTTATTGGTAAATCTCAACTGCTTTGGATTATGATGTGTTTACAAGGCTACACAGATAATCTGGAAGGGAAAATGAAGTAATACAAATGACAGAAAATGTTTTATAATAATAAAATTTTCTTGGCAAGCAGCAACCTTTTCTCAAAGTCAGTCTTTTAATATAATTTGCTTGCTTCATAAATATGGCTTTCTTGTTTGTTCTTATCTTTATTGATTAGTGAGCATGTTAGATGACTTTGAAGGAATCTCACTGTCTTCAAGAAATAATTTGGCATTTTTGATCCGGAATGCTGACAATTCTCAAAAATGGGTCAGGAAAATCAAAGTAATAGATGGAAAAAAATCTCAATTTTAGCTGTTGATACAACTTTTCTTAAGTTTAGGGTGTGTTTTATAATTTACGTTACTAAAACAGATGGTGGAAGGTCCACCAATATATTTATTTTATGTTTTTAAAGCATTTTACTTTGCTGTATTGAATTCAATTCATTCTGGAATTTAGGAGAATTTACCTCTTTATGAAAGAGATTATTGAAAGTAGAAAATGATTGATGACCTTCGCTTCCAGTATTCTTCTCAATAGACTTAGTCTCTCTTCTAATGCTTCCTGTATACTCAGTAATTGTATAAGGTTTAGAGAAAAATGCAGGTCTGGCTGAACATTAAGCACAGTACACTAAATAAAGCTTTTTTACTTTGCAGAATATTTTACATGTGTGTCCCATAGATTCATCAGAGATTCTAGTTTTGGATAAAGGCAAGTACATTTAAGGACAATACAACATCCCTGTCTATGACATTGGCATTCGAATGAGAAGTGAATTTGGTTCAGGACGGTTCTTGGAATGCTTGGCATTTAGGTTATTTTAGGTCAACTCTTTGGGCAATTCAATTAGAGTATTTATTGAATGGTTTTCGTGAGCTGAATGGTTGTCATGTCATGTCATAGATGGTCTAAAACATGACTCTTATTTCTACAATAGTTGTGTTGGTAAGATAAGGCATCTTACCTGATGTATTTAATCCAAGATAATGATGCATGAGTAAGAGGCAGATCATTCTCGAGGAAGTAATTTTGGTTTTGAGAGAGGCATTCTTAGGGAAATAGGCCTTGCAGTGCTCATTTAGAGCTGGGCAGGATTGAGGTCCAGAGAGAGGAGGGAAAGGATATTTGGGTGGAGGGAAGGGCATTGGCAGAGCCTCAGAGGCCTGACGGTTCCTGGGGCCTGTGTGGGAATGGTGGGAAAGTTGGGCTGCAGTCAGCCTGTGGGTGGCCTGGACGTTGGGTAATGAGCGTGGCCGTCAGTTTATGGGTGCCCTCTGTAGAGTTGTCTGTAACTTGCTTCCTCCCTGAGGAAGTGTGACACGCTTCTGCTAGCTGCAGTGTCTTCCCCACAGCTGTGCTGTCCATTGAGGAGAAGGGGGCCTGCTCTGCCATGGCTTCCTTACTCCTCAGGGTATGGCGTGTGAGTTATTTTAATAATGTATCAATCTGCCTTTTCTTTCTTTTGTCACAATGCATTTGCTTTCTAAAGTGGTCTTGTTTTCAGGATAATAATTGGGTTTCCACAGGGAAAATCATAATGTATGAGGCAAATTACTGACTAAAGGCAAATTTCTGACTTAAAAACATGAATCTCTAATTTGTTTCTAGTAGTTCTTCTTTTGTTTAAATTTTTGTTTTGTTAGTTATGTATAGAAACTTAAGGATAGTAATTTCTGCTCAGGTGGATAGTGGTACTGTTTAGCACAGCTCATTGGTCTTCTGAAACTTTTACAAATGCAGTCTGATTCATTCCGGCCAAGTTAATTATGAGGTACATATTTTTTTCCCCTAATGGAGACAAATGTAAAAGACAGAGATACAGAAATCATCTCCAGTTTAGATTGAAGAAATTTTAGTTACTACTGTTTGTTCCTGCTATTTGATCAGAGTTTATTTTTATTTTTTGAAGTCTGTCTCTAATCAAATAAGATTTAATGTTTTAGAAGTAAAAGAGCACCATGACTAAGCTGATAAGAAAAGTTAATTTAAGGACAAGAATTGATTTTTAAAAATATAAAAGTACATTTCATGACTTGATTTCAAGATGATCTTGTGGTATCCTTATACTGCTGCAGAGGGAAGTCCACAGTGGGACGAGAATGATGCTTAAAAATCACCACCCTTATTATCTATGACTGAACATGTCTTATTCCAGGCCAGTGTGCCTACCACCTCTGTGGTACACTGTTGATTTCATTTTTCTTCCAGTATTTACTTTTGGTCCTGGACCAATTATCTAGCTGTGATGGGATTCTCCAAAATTATCCTACATTTTGTACTTAGTGAACTAGTGATTGTTCTGTTTGCAGACATTCTTTCTGAGGCTCTACTCTTGCCTCGAAAACCTACATTTGCAGAAAGGGAAATGTATAGGTTTTCCTTTTAAATGTATTTATTTTTATTTATATTTTATTTATTTTTGGCTGTGTTGGGTCTTCGTTTCTGTGCGGGGGCCTTCTCTAGTTGCGGCGAGCAGGGGCCACTCCTCATCGTGGTTCGAGGGCCTCTCAGTGCCGTGGCGCCTCTTGTTGTGGAGCACAGGCTCCAGAAGCGCAGGCTCAGTAGTTGTGGCTCCCGGGCTTAGTTGCACTGCAGCATGTGGGATCTTCCCGGACCAGGGCTCAAATCCGTGTCCCCTGCACTGGCAGGCGGATTCTTAACCACTGCCCAGCCCGTTATTCTTTTTTTAAAAAAAATATTTCCTCATTTGTGTTTATGTGATGATGCCTTTATTTATTTTTTTATTATTGTTTATATTTGGCTGAGTTGAGTCTCTTTTGCTGCGCGCAGGCTTTCCCTAGTTGTGGCAAGTGGGGGCTAATCTTTGTTGTGGTGTGCGGACTTCTCATTGTGGTGGCTTCTCTTGTTGCGGAGCGTGGGCTCTAAGAGTGCGGGCTTCAGTAATTGCAGCACCTGGGCTCAGTATTTGCGGCACACAGGCCCTAGAGTGCGCGGCCTTCATTAGTTGCAGCGTGTGGCCTCAGTTGTTGTGGCTGGTGGGCTCTAGAGCGCAGGCTCAGTAGTTGTGATGTACGGGCTTACTTGCTCTGCGGCACGTGGGATCTTCCCGGACCAGGGCTGGAACCCGTGTCTCCTGCATTGGCAGACGGATTCTTAACTAGTGCACCACCAGGAAAGTCCCAGACTTTCCTTTTCTTAATGACAATTTTGAAGAGTCCTGGTTCACATATTTCATAGACTGTCCTTCAACTTGGCTTTGTGTGATGTTCTCCTCATGACCATAGTGGAGTTAGGGTTTTGGGGAAGGAGATGTTTACTTTTAATATTCAGTTTCAACTCTGTCTCTTGGCTTTTTATATAAGATATTCAATGCATTTAGTTATATATTTAAAAAAGCAGGCTTGTAGACTATTATTTTAAAATCTGCTTGCTATTTTGTAATCTGCTTGGGTTGATGGTGGAATGTTTTTTTTTTTTTTTTTCAGTACGTGGGCCTCTCCCTGTTGTGGAGTCTCCCGTTCCGGAGCACAGGCTCCCAACCCGCATGCTCAGTGGCCATGGCTCACGGGCCTAGCCGCTCCGCGGCATGTGGGATCTTCCCGGACCGAGTCACGAACCCGTGTCCCCTGCATTGGCAGGCAGGGTCTCAACCACTGCTCCACCAGGCAAGCCCGTTACACTTTTGTTTTAATTATGCAGTTGGCTCTATTGTGTTGATTTACATTTTATTGGTAAATCTCAACTGCTTTGGATTATGATGTGTTTACAAGGCTACACAGATAATCTGGAAGGGAAAATGAAGTAATACAAATGACAGAAAATGTTTTATAATAATAAAATTTTCTTGGCAAGCAGCAACCTTTTCTCAAAGTCAGTCTTTTAATATAATTTGCTTGCTTCATAAATATGGCTTTCTTGTTTGTTCTTATCTTTATTGATTAGTGAGCATGTTAGATGACTTGGAAGGAATCTCACTGTCTTCAAGAAATAATTTGGCATTTTTGATCCGGAATGCTGACAATTCTCAAAAATGGGTCAGGAAAATCAAAGTAATAGATGGAAAAAAATCTCAATTTTAGCTGTTGATACAACTTTTCTTAAGTTTAGGGTGTGTTTTATAATTTACGTTACTAAAACAGATGTTGGAAGGTCCACCAACATATTTATTTTATGTTTTTAAATCATTTTACTTTGCTGTATTGAATTCAATTCATTCTGGAATTTAGGAGAATTTACCTCTTTATGAAAGAGATTATTGAAAGTAGAAAATGATTGATGACCTTCGCTTCCAGTATTCTTCTCAATAGACTTAGTCTCTCTTCTAATGCTTCCTGTATACTCAGTAATTGTATAAGGTTTAGAGAAAAATGCAGGTCTGGCTGAACATTAAGCACAGTACACTAAATAAAGTTTTTTACTTTGCAGAATATTTTACATGTGTGTCCCATAGATTCATCAGAGATTCTAGTTTTGGATAAAGGCAAGTACATTTAAGGACAATACAACATCCCTGTCTATGACATTGGCATTCGAATGAGAAGTGAATTTGGTTCAGGACGGTTCTTGGAATGCTTGGCATTTAGGTTATTTTAGGTCAACTCTTTGGGCAATTCAATTAGAGTATTTATTGAATGGTTTTCGTGAGCTGAATGGTTGTCATGTCATGTCATAGATGGTCTAAAACATGACTCTTATTTCTACAATAGTTGTGTTGGTCAGATAAGGCATCTTACCTGATGTATTTAATCCAAGATAATGATGCATGAGTAAGAGGCAGATCATTCTCGAGGAAGTAATTTTGGTTTTGAGAGAGGCATTCTTAGGGAAATAGGCCTTGCAGTGCTCATTTAGAGCTGGGCAGGATTGAGGTCCAGAGAGAGGAGGGAAAGGATATTTGGGTGGAGGGAAGGGCATTGGCAGAGCCTCAGAGGCCTGACGGTTCCTGGGGCCTGTGTGGGAATGGTGGGAAAGTTGGGCTGCAGTCAGCCTGTGGGTGGCCTGGACGTTGGGTAATGAGCGTGGCCGTCAGTTTATGGGTGCCCTCTGTAGAGTTGTCTGTAACTTGCTTCCTCCCTGAGGAAGTGTGACACGCTTCTGCTAGCTGCAGTGTCTTCCCCACAGCTGTGCTGTCCATTGAGGAGAAGGGGGCCTGCTCTGCCATGGATTCCTTACTCCTCAGGGTATGGCGTGTGAGTTATTTTAATAATGTATCAATCTGCCTTTTCTTTCTTTTGTCACAATGCATTTGCTTTCTAAAGTGGTCTTGTTTTCAGGATAATAATTGGGTTTCCACAGGGAAAATCATAATGTATGAGGCAAATTACTGACTAAAGGCAAATTTCTGACTTAAAAACATGAATCTCTAATTTGTTTCTAGTAGTTCTTCTTTTTTTTAAATTTTTGTTTTGTTAGTTATGTATAGAAACTTAAGGATAGTAATTTCTGCTCAGGTGGATAGTGGTACTGTTTAGCACAGCTCATTGGTCTTCTGAAACTTTTACAAATGCAGTCTGATTCATTCCGGCCAAGTTAATTATGAGGTACATATTTTTTTCCCTTATGGAGACAAATGTAAAAGACAGAGATACAGAAATCATCTCCAGTTTAGATTGAAGAAATTTTAGTTACTACTGTTTGTTCCTGCTATTTGATCAGAGTTTATTTTTATTTTTTGAAGTCTGTCTCTAATCAAATAAGATTTAATGTTTTAGAAGTAAAAGAGCACCATGACTAAATTAATAAGAAAAGTTAATTTAAGGACAAGAATTGATTTTTAAAAATATAAAAGTACATTTCATGACTTGATTTCAAGATGATCTGGTGGTATTCTTATACTGCTGCAGAAGGATGTCCACAGTGGGACGAGAATGAGGCTTAAAAATCACCACCCTTATTATCTATGACTGAACATGTCTTAGTCCAGGCCAGTGTGCCTACCACCTCTGTGGTACACTGTTGATTTCATTTTTCTTCCAGTATTTACTTTTGGTCCTGGACCAATTATCTAGCTGTGATGGGATTCTCCAAAAGTATCCTACATTTTGTACTTAGTGAACTAGTGATTGTTCTGTTTGCAGACATTCTTTCTGAGGCTCTACACTTGCCTCGAAAACCTACATTTGCAGAAAGGGAAATGTATAGGTTTTCCTTTTAAATGTATTTATTTTTGTTTATATTTTATTTATTTTTGGCTGTGTTGGGTCTTCGTTTCTGTGCGAGGGCCTTCTCTAGTTGCGGCGAGCAGGGGCCACTCCTCATCGTTGTTCGTGGGCCTCTCACTGCCGTGGCGCCTCTTGTTGCAGAGCACAGGCTCCAGAAGCGCAGGCTCAGTAGTTGTGGCTCCCGGGCTTAGTTGCACTGCAGCATGTGGGATCTTCCCGGACCAGGGCTCAAATCCGTGTCCCCTGCACTGGCAGGCGGATTCTTAACCTCTGCCCCGCCCGTTATTCTTTTTTTTTAAATATTTCCTCATTTGTGTTTATGTGATGATGCCTTTATTTATTTTTTTATTATTGTTTATATTTGGCTGAGTTGAGTCTGTGTTGCTGCGCGCAGGCTTTCCCTAGTTGTGGCAAGTGGGGGCTACTCTTTGTTGTGGTGCGCGGACTTCTCATTGTGGTGGCTTCTCTTGTTGCGGAGCGTGGGCTCTAAGAGTGCGGGCTTCAGTAATTGCAGCACCTGGGCTCCGTATTTGCGGCACACAGGCACTAGAGTGCGCGGGCTTCATTAGTTGCAGCGTGTGGCCTCAGTTGTTGTGGCTGGCGGGCTCTAGAGCGCAGGCTCAGTAGTTGTGATGTACGGGCTTACTTGCTCTGCGGCATGTGGGATCTTCCCGGACCAGGGCTGGAACCCGTGTCCCCTGCATTGGCAGACGGATTCTTAACTAGTGCACCACCAGGAAAGTCCCAGACTTTCCTTTTCTTAATGACAATTTTGAAGAGTCCTGGTTCACATATTTCATAGACTGTCCTTCAACTTGGCTTTGTGTGATGTTCTCCTCATGACTGGAGTGGAGTTAGGGTTTTGGGGAAGGAGATGTTTACTTTTAATATTCGGTTTCAACTCTGTCTCTTGGCTTTTTATATAAGATATTCAATGCATTTAGTTATATATTTAAAAAGCAGGCTTGTAGACTATTATTTTAAAATCTGCTTGCTATTTTGTAATCTGCTTGGGTTGATGGTGGAATGTTTTTTTTTTTTTTTTCAGTACGTGGGCCTCTCCCAGTTGTGGAGTCTCCCGTTCCGGAGCACAGGCTCCCAACCCGCATGCTCAGTGGCCATGGCTCACGGGCCTAGCCGCTCCGCGGCATGTGGGATCTTCCCGGACCGAGTCACGAACCCGTGTCCCCTGCATTGGCAGGCAGGCTCTCAACCACTGCTCCACCAGGGAAGCCCGTTACACTTTTGTTTTAATTATGCAGTTGGCTCTATTGTGTTGATTTACATTTTATTGGTAAATCTCAACTGCTTTGGATTATGATGTGTTTACAAGGCTACACAGATAATCTGGAAGGGAAAATGAAGTAATACAAATGACAGAAAATGTTTTATAATAATAAAATTTTCTTGGCAAGCAGCAACCTTTTCTCAAAGTCAGTCTTTTAATATAATTTGCTTGCTTCATAAATATGGCTTTCTTGTTTGTTCTTATCTTTATTGATTAGTGAGCATGTTAGATGACTTTGAAGGAATCTCACTGTCTTCAAGAAATAATTTGGCATTTTTGATCCGGAATGCTGACAATTCTCAAAAATGGGTCAGGAAAATCAAAGTAATAGATGGAAAAAAATCTCAATTTTAGCTGTTGATACAACTTTTCTTAAGTTTAGGGTGTGTTTTATAATTTACGTTACTAAAACAGATGGTGGAAGGTCCACCAATATATTTATTTTATGTTTTTAAAGCATTTTACTTTGCTGTATTGAATTCAATTCATTCTGGAATTTAGGAGAATTTACCTCTTTATGAAAGAGATTATTGAAAGTAGAAAATGATTGATGACCTTCGCTTCCAGTATTCTTCTCAATAGACTTAGTCTCTCTTCTAATGCTTCCTGTATACTCAGTAATTGTATAAGGTTTAGAGAAAAATGCAGGTCTGGCTGAACATTAAGCACAGTACACTAAATAAAGCTTTTTTACTTTGCAGAATATTTTACATGTGTGTCCCATAGATTCATCAGAGATTCTAGTTTTGGATAAAGGCAAGTACATTTAAGGACAATACAGCATCCCTGTCTGTGACATTGGCATTCGAATGAGAAGTGAATTTGGTTCAGGACGGTTCTTGGAATGCTTGGCATTTAGGTTATTTTAGGTCAACTCTTTGGGCAATTCAATTAGAGTATTTATTGAATGGTTTTCGTGAGCTGAATGGTTGTCATGTCATGTCATAGATGGTCTAAAACATGACTCTTATTTCTACAATAGTTGTGTTGGTCAGATAAGGCATCTTACCTGATGTATTTAATCCAAGATAATGATGCATGAGTAAGAGGCAGATCATTCTCGAGGAAGTAATTTTGGTTTTGAGAGAGGCATTCTTAGGGAAATAGGCCTTGCAGTGCTCATTTAGAGCTGGGCAGGATTGAGGTCCAGAGAGAGGAGGGAAAGGATATTTGGGTGGAGGGAAGGGCATTGGCAGAGCCTCAGAGGCCTGACGGTTCCTGGGGCCTGTGTGGGAATGGTGGGAAAGTTGGGCTGCAGTCAGCCTGTGGGTGGCCTGGACGTTGGGTAATGAGCGTGGCCGTCAGTTTATGGGTGCCCTCTGTAGAGTTGTCTGTAACTTGCTTCCTCCCTGAGGAAGTGTGACACGCTTCTGCTAGCTGCAGTGTCTTCCCCACAGCTGTGCTGTCCATTGAGGAGAAGGGGGCCTGCTCTGCCATGGCTTCCTTACTCCTCAGGGTATGGCGTGTGAGTTATTTTAATAATGTATCAATCTGCCTTTTCTTTCTTTTGTCACAATGCATTTGCTTTCTAAAGTGGTCTTGTTTTCAGGATAATAATTGGGTTTCCACAGGGAAAATCATAATGTATGAGGCAAATTACTGACTAAAGGCAAATTTCTGACTTAAAAACATGAATCTCTAATTTGTTTCTAGTAGTTCTTCTTTTGTTTAAATTTTTGTTTTGTTAGTTATGTATAGAAACTTAAGGATAGTAATTTCTGCTCAGGTGGATAGTGGTACTGTTTAGCACAGCTCATTGGTCTTCTGAAACTTTTACAAATGCAGTCTGATTCATTCCGGCCAAGTTAATTATGAGGTATATATTTTTTTCCCCTAATGGAGACAAATGTAAAAGACAGAGATACAGAAATCATCTCCAGTTTAGATTGAAGAAATTTTAGTTACTACTGTTTGTTCCTGCTATTTGATCAGAGTTTATTTTTATTTTTTGAAGTCTGTCTCTAATCAAATAAGATTTAATGTTTTAGAAGTAAAAGAGCACCATGACTAAACTGATAAGAAAAGTTAATTTAAGGACAAGAATTGATTTTTAAAAATATAAAAGTACATTTCATGACTTGATTTCAAGATGATCTTGTGGTATCCTTATACTGCTGCAGAGGGAAGTCCACAGTGGGACGAGAATGATGCTTAAAAATCACCACCCTTATTATCTATGACTGAACATGTCTTATTCCAGGCCAGTGTGCCTACCACCTCTGTGGTACACTGTTGATTTCATTTTTCTTCCAGTATTTACTTTTGGTCCTGGACCAATTATCTAGCTGTGATGGGATTCTCCAAAATTATCCTACATTTTGTACTTAGTGAACTAGTGATTGTTCTGTTTGCAGACATTCTTTCTGAGGCTCTACTCTTGCCTCGAAAACCTACATTTGCAGAAAGGGAAATGTATAGGTTTTCCTTTTAAATGTATTTATTTTTATTTATATTTTATTTATTTTTGGCTGTGTTGGGTCTTCGTTTCTGTGCGGGGGCCTTCTCTAGTTGCGGCGAGCAGGGGCCACTCCTCATCGTGGTTCGAGGGCCTCTCAGTGCCGTGGCGCCTCTTGTTGTGGAGCACAGGCTCCAGAAGCGCAGGCTCAGTAGTTGTGGCTCCCGGGCTTAGTTGCACTGCAGCATGTGGGATCTTCCCGGACCAGGGCTCAAATCCGTGTCCCCTGCACTGGCAGGCGGATTCTTAACCACTGCCCAGCCCGTTATTCTTTTTTTTAAAAAAATATTTCCTCATTTGTGTTTATGTGATGATGCCTTTATTTATTTTTTTATTATTGTTTATATTTGGCTGAGTTGAGTCTCTTTTGCTGCGCGCAGGCTTTCCCTAGTTGTGGCAAGTGGGGGCTAATCTTTGTTGTGGTGTGCGGACTTCTCATTGTGGTGGCTTCTCTTGTTGCGGAGCGTGGGCTCTAAGAGTGCGGGCTTCAGTAATTGCAGCACCTGGGCTCAGTATTTGCGGCACACAGGCCCTAGAGTGCGCGGCCTTCATTAGTTGCAGCGTGTGGCCTCAGTTGTTGTGGCTGGTGGGCTCTAGAGCGCAGGCTCAGTAGTTGTGATGTACGGGCTTACTTGCTCTGCGGCACGTGGGATCTTCCCGGACCAGGGCTGGAACCCGTGTCTCCTGCATTGGCAGACGGATTCTTAACTAGTGCACCACCAGGAAAGTCCCAGACTTTCCTTTTCTTAATGACAATTTTGAAGAGTCCTGGTTCACATATTTCATAGACTGTCCTTCAACTTGGCTTTGTGTGATGTTCTCCTCATGACCATAGTGGAGTTAGGGTTTTGGGGAAGGAGATGTTTACTTTTAATATTCAGTTTCAACTCTGTCTCTTGGCTTTTTATATAAGATATTCAATGCATTTAGTTATATATTTAAAAAAGCAGGCTTGTAGACTATTATTTTAAAATCTGCTTGCTATTTTGTAATCTGCTTGGGTTGATGGTGGAATGTTTTTTTTTTTTTTTTCAGTACGTGGGCCTCTCCCTGTTGTGGAGTCTCCCGTTCCGGAGCACAGGCTCCCAACCCTCATGCTCAGTGGCCATGGCTCACGGGCCTAGCCGCTCCGCGGCATGTGGGATCTTCCCGGACCGAGTCACGAACCCGTGTCCCCTGCATTGGCAGGCAGGGTCTCAACCACTGCTCCACCAGGCAAGCCCGTTACACTTTTGTTTTAATTATGCAGTTGGCTCTATTGTGTTGATTTACATTTTATTGGTAAATCTCAACTGCTTTGGATTATGATGTGTTTACAAGGCTACACAGATAATCTGGAAGGGAAAATGAAGTAATACAAATGACAGAAAATGTTTTATAATAATAAAATTTTCTTGGCAAGCAGCAACCTTTTCTCAAAGTCAGTCTTTTAATATAATTTGCTTGCTTCATAAATATGGCTTTCTTGTTTGTTCTTATCTTTATTGATTAGTGAGCATGTTAGATGACTTGGAAGGAATCTCACTGTCTTCAAGAAATAATTTGGCATTTTTGATCCGGAATGCTGACAATTCTCAAAAATGGGTCAGGAAAATCAAAGTAATAGATGGAAAAAAATCTCAATTTTAGCTGTTGATACAACTTTTCTTAAGTTTAGGGTGTGTTTTATAATTTACGTTACTAAAACAGATGTTGGAAGGTCCACCAACATATTTATTTTATGTTTTTAAATCATTTTACTTTGCTGTATTGAATTCAATTCATTCTGGAATTTAGGAGAATTTACCTCTTTATGAAAGAGATTATTGAAAGTAGAAAATGATTGATGACCTTCGCTTCCAGTATTCTTCTCAATAGACTTAGTCTCTCTTCTAATGCTTCCTGTATACTCAGTAATTGTATAAGGTTTAGAGAAAAATGCAGGTCTGGCTGAACATTAAGCACAGTACACTAAATAAAGTTTTTTACTTTGCAGAATATTTTACATGTGTGTCCCATAGATTCATCAGAGATTCTAGTTTTGGATAAAGGCAAGTACATTTAAGGACAATACAACATCCCTGTCTATGACATTGGCATTCGAATGAGAAGTGAATTTGGTTCAGGACGGTTCTTGGAATGCTTGGCATTTAGGTTATTTTAGGTCAACTCTTTGGGCAATTCAATTAGAGTATTTATTGAATGGTTTTCGTGAGCTGAATGGTTGTCATGTCATGTCATAGATGGTCTAAAACATGACTCTTATTTCTACAATAGTTGTGTTGGTCAGATAAGGCATCTTACCTGATGTATTTAATCCAAGATAATGATGCATGAGTAAGAGGCAGATCATTCTCGAGGAAGTAATTTTGGTTTTGAGAGAGGCATTCTTAGGGAAATAGGCCTTGCAGTGCTCATTTAGAGCTGGGCAGGATTGAGGTCCAGAGAGAGGAGGGAAAGGATATTTGGGTGGAGGGAAGGGCATTGGCAGAGCCTCAGAGGCCTGACGGTTCCTGGGGCCTGTGTGGGAATGGTGGGAAAGTTGGGCTGCAGTCAGCCTGTGGGTGGCCTGGACGTTGGGTAATGAGCGTGGCCATCAGTTTATGGGTGCCCTCTGTAGAGTTGTCTGTAACTTGCTTCCTCCCTGAGGAAGTGTGACACGCTTCTGCTAGCTGCAGTGTCTTCCCCACAGCTGTGCTGTCCATTGAGGAGAAGGGGGCCTGCTCTGCCATGGCTTCCTTACTCCTCAGGGTATGGCGTGTGAGTTATTTTAATAATGTATCAATCTGCCTTTTCTTTCTTTTGTCACAATGCATTTGCTTTCTAAAGTGGTCTTCTTTTCAGGATAATAATTGGGTTTCCACAGGGAAAATCATAATGTATGCGGCAAATTACTGACTAAAGGCAAATTTCTGACTTAAAAACATGAATCTCTAATTTGTTTCTAATAGTTCTTCTTTTGTTTAAATTTTTGTTTTGTTAGTTATGTATAGAAACTTAAGGATAGTAATTTCTGCTCAGGTGGATAGTGGTACTGTTTAGCACAGCTCATTGGTCTTCTGAAACTTTTAAAAATGCAGTCTGATTCATTCCAGCCAAGTTAATTATGAGGTACATATTTTTTTCCCCTAATGGAGACAAATGTAAAAGACAGAGATACAGAAATCATCTCCAGTTTAGATTGAAGAAATTTTAGTTACTACTGTTTGTTCCTGCTATTTGATCACAGTTTATTTTTTTTTTGAAGTCTGTCTCTAATCAAATAAGATTTAATGTTTTAGAAGTAAAAGAGCACCATGACTAAATTAATAAGAAAAGTTAATTTAAGGACAAGAATTGATTTTTAAAAATATAAAAGTACATTTCATGACTTGATTTCAAGATGATCTGGTGGTATCCTTATACTGCTGCAGAAGGAAGTCCACAGTGGGACGAGAATGATGCTTAAAAATCACCACCCTTATTATCTATGACTGAACATGTCTTAGTCCAGGCCAGTGTGCCTACCACCTCTGTGGTACACTGTTGATTTCATTTTTCTTCCAGTATTTACTTTTGGTCCTGGACCAATTATCTAGCTGTGATGGGATTCTCCAAAAGTATCCTACATTTTGTACTTAGTGAACTAGTGATTGTTCTGTTTGCAGACATTCTTTCTGAGGCTCTACTCTTGCCTCGGAAACCTACATTTGCAGAAAGGGAAATGTATAGGTTTTCCTTTTAAATGTATTTATTTTTATTTATATTTTATTTATTTTTGGCTGTGTTGGGTCTTCGTTTCTGTGCGAGGGCCTTCTCTAGTTGCGGCGAGCAGGGGCCACTCCTCATCGTGGTTCGTGGGCCTCTCACTGCCGTGGCGCCTCTTGTTGCGGAGCACAGGCTCCAGAAGCGCAGGCTCAGTAGTTGTGGCTCACGGGCTTAGTTGCACTGCAGCATGTGGGATCTTCCCGGACCAGGGCTCAAATCCGTGTCCCCTGCACTGGCAGGCGGATTCTTAACCACTGCCCCGCCCGTTATTCTTTTTTTTAAAAAAATATTTCCTCATATGTGTTTATGTGATGATGCCTTTATTTATTTTTTTATTATTGTTTATATTTGGCTGAGTTGAGTCTCTGTTGCTGCGCGCAGGCTTTCCCTAGTTGTGGCAAGTGGGGGCTACTCTTTGTTGTGGTGTGCGGACTTCTCATTGTGGTGGCTTCTCTTGTTGCGGAGCGTGGGCTCTAAGAGTGCGGGCTTCAGTAATTGCAGCACCTGGGCTCAGTATTTGCGGCACACAGGCCCTAGAGTGCGCGGGCTTCATTAGTTGCAGCGTGCGGCCTCAGTTGTTGTGGCTGGTGGGCTCTAGAGCGCAGGCTCAGTAGTTGTGATGTACGGGTATACTTGCTCTGCGGCACGTGGGATCTTCCCGGACCAGGGCTGGAACCCGTGTCCCCTGCATTGGCAGACGGATTCTTAACTAGTGCACCACCAGGAAAGTCCCAGACTTTCCTTTTCTTAATGACAATTTTGAAGAGTCCTGGTTCACATATTTCATAGACTGTCCTTCAACTTGGCTTTGTGTGATGTTCTCCTCATGACCATAGTGGAGTTAGGGTTTTGGGGAAAGAGATGTTTACTTTTAATATTCGGTTTCAACTCTATCTCTTGGCTTTTTATATAAGATATTCAATGCATTTAGTTATATATTTAAAAAAGCAGTCTTGTAGACTATTATTTTAAAATCTGCTTGCTATTTTGTAATCTGCTTGGGTTGATGGTGGAATGCTTTTTTTTTTTTTTCAGTACGTGGGCCTCTCCCTGTTGTGGAGTCTCCCGTTACGGAGCACAGGCTCCCAACCCTCATGCTCAGTGGCCATGGCTCACGGGCCTAGCCGCTCCGCGGCATGTGGGATCTTCCCGGACCGAGTCACGAACCCGTGTCCCCTGCATTGGCAGGCAGGCTCTCAACCACTGCTCCACCAGGGAAGCCCGGTACACTTTTGTTTTAATTATGCAGTTGGCTCTATTGTGTTGATTTACATTTTATTTGTAAATCTCAACTGCTTTGGATTATGATGTGTTTACAAGGCTACACAGATAATCTGGAAGGGAAAATGAAGTAATACAAATGACAGAAAAAGTTTTATAATAATGAAATTTTCTTGGCAAGCAGCAACCTTTTCTCAAAGTCAGTCTTTTAATATAATTTGCTTGCTTCCTAAATATGGCTTTCTTGTTTGTTCTTATCTTTATTGATTAGTGAGCATGTTAGATGACTTGGGAGGAATCTCACTGTCTTCAACAAATAATTTGGCATTATTGATCCAGAATGCTGACAATTCTCAAAAATGGGTCAGGAAAATCAAAGTAATAGATGGAAAAAAATCTCAATTTTAGCTGTTGATATAACTTTTCTTAAATTTAGGGTGTTTTTTATAATTTAAGTTACTAAAACAGATGGTGGAAGGTCCACCAAGATATTTATTTTATGTATTTAAAGCATTTTACTTTGCTGTATTGAATTCCATTCATTCTGGAATTTAGGAGCATTTACCTCTTTATGAAAGAGACTATTGAAAGTAGAAAATGATTGATGACCTTCGCTTCCAGTATTCTTCTCAATAGACTTAGGCTCTCTTCTAATGCTTCTTGCATACTAAGTAATTGTATAAGGTTTAGAGAATAATTTAGGTCTGTCTGAACTTTAAGCACAGTACACTAAATAAAGCTTTTTCACTTTGCAGAATATTTTACATGTGTGTCCCATAGATTCATCAGAGATTCTAGTTTTGGATAAAGGCAAGTACATTTAAGGACAATACAGCATCCCTGTCTGTGACATTGGCATTCGAATGAGAAGTGAATTTGGTTCACGACGGTTCTTGGAATGCTTGGCATTTAGGTTATTTTAGGTCAACTCTTTGGGCAATTCAATTAGAGTATTTATTGAATGGTTTTCGTGAGCTGAATGGTTGTCATGTCATGTCATAGATGGTCTAAAACATGACTCTTATTTCTAAAATAGTTGTGTTGGTCAGATAAGGCATCTTACATGAAGTATGTAATCCAAGATAATGATGCATGAGTAAGAGGCAGATCATTCTCGAGGAAGTAATTTTGGTTTTGAGAGAGGCATTCTTAGGGAAATAGGCCTTGCAGTGCTCATTTAGAGCTGGGCAGGATTGAGGTCCAGAGAGAGGAGGGAAAGGATATTTGGGTAGAGGGAAGGGCATTGGCAGAGCCTCAGAGGCCTGACGGTTCCTGGGGCCTGTGTGGGAATGGTGGGAAAGTTGGGCTGCAGTCAGCCTGTGGGTGGCCTGGACGTTGGGTAATGAGCGTGGCCGTCAGTTTATGGGTGCCCTCTGTAGAGTTGTCTGTAACTTGCTTCCTCCCTGAGGAAGTGTGACACGCTTCTGCTAGCTGCAGTGTCTTCCCCACAGCTGTGCTGTCCATTGAGGAGAAGGGGGCCTGCTCTGCCATGGATTCCTTACTCCTCAGGGTATGGCGTGTGAGTTATTTTAATAATGTATCAATCTGCCTTTTCTTTCTTTTGTCACAATGCATTTGCTTTCTAAAGTGGTCTTGTTTTCAGGATAATAATTGGGTTTCCACAGGGAAAATCATAATGTATGAGGCAAATTACTGACTAAAGGCAAATTTCTGACTTAAAAACATGAATCTCTAATTTGTTTCTAGTAGTTCTTCTTTTGTTTAAATTTTTGTTTTGTTAGTTATGTATAGAAACTTAAGGATAGTAATTTCTGCTCAGGTGGATAGTGGTACTGTTTAGCACAGCTCATTGGTCTTCTGAAACTTTTACAAATGCAGTCTGATTCATTCCGGCCAAGTTAATTATGAGGTACATATTTTTTTCCCTTATGGAGACAAATGTAAAAGACAGAGATACAGAAATCATCTCCAGTTTAGATTGAAGAAATTTTAGTTACTACTGTTTGTTCCTGCTATTTGATCAGAGTTTATTTTTATTTTTTGAAGTCTGTCTCTAATCAAATAAGATTTAATGTTTTAGAAGTAAAAGAGCACCATGACTAAGCTGATAAGAAAAGTTAATTTAAGGACAAGAATTGATTTTTAAAAATATAAAAGTACATTTCATGACTTGATTTCAAGATGATCTTGTGGTATCCTTATACTGCTGCAGAGGGAAGTCCACAGTGGGACGAGAATGATGCTTAAAAATCACCACCCTTATTATCTATGACTGAACATGTCTTATTCCAGGCCAGTGTGCCTACCACCTCTGTGGTACACTGTTGATTTCATTTTTCTTCCAGTATTTACTTTTGGTCCTGGACCAATTATCTAGCTGTGATGGGATTCTCCAAAATTATCCTACATTTTGTACTTAGTGAACTAGTGATTGTTCTGTTTGCAGACATTCTTTCTGAGGCTCTACTCTTGCCTCGAAAACCTACATTTGCAGAAAGGGAAATGTATAGGTTTTCCTTTTAAATGTATTTATTTTTATTTATATTTTATTTATTTTTGGCTGTGTTGGGTCTTCGTTTCTGTGCGGGGGCCTTCTCTAGTTGCGGCGAGCAGGGGCCACTCCTCATCGTGGTTCGTGGGCCTCTCACTGCCGTGGCGCCTCTTGTTGCGGAGCACAGGCTCCAGAAGCGCAGGCTCAGTAGTTGTGGCTCCCGGGCTTAGTTGCACTGCAGCATGTGGGATCTTCCCGGACCAGGGCTCAAATCCGTGTCCCCTGCACTGGCAGGCGGATTCTTAACCACTGCCCAGCCCGTTATTCTTTTTTTAAAAAAAATATTTCCTCATTTGTGTTTATGTGATGATGCCTTTATTTATTTTTTTATTATTGTTTATATTTGGCTGAGTTGAGTCTCTTTTGCTGCGCGCAGGCTTTCCCTAGTTGTGGCAAGTGGGGGCTAATCTTTGTTGTGGTGTGCGGACTTCTCATTGTGGTGGCTTCTCTTGTTGCGGAGCGTGGGCTCTAAGAGTGCGGGCTTCAGTAATTGCAGCACCTGGGCTCAGTATTTGCGGCACACAGGCCCTAGAGTGCGCGGCCTTCATTAGTTGCAGCGTGTGGCCTCAGTTGTTGTGGCTGGTGGGCTCTAGAGCGCAGGCTCAGTAGTTGTGATGTACGGGCTTACTTGCTCTGCGGCACGTGGGATCTTCCCGGACCAGGGCTGGAACCCGTGTCTCCTGCATTGGCAGACGGATTCTTAACTAGTGCACCACCAGGAAAGTCCCAGACTTTCCTTTTCTTAATGACAATTTTGAAGAGTCCTGGTTCACATATTTCATAGACTGTCCTTCAACTTGGCTTTGTGTGATGTTCTCCTCATGACCATAGTGGAGTTAGGGTTTTGGGGAAGGAGATGTTTACTTTTAATATTCAGTTTCAACTCTGTCTCTTGGCTTTTTATATAAGATATTCAATGCATTTAGTTATATATTTAAAAAAGCAGGCTTGTAGACTATTATTTTAAAATCTGCTTGCTATTTTGTAATCTGCTTGGGTTGATGGTGGAATGTTTTTTTTTTTTTTTTTCAGTACGTGGGCCTCTCCCTGTTGTGGAGTCTCCCGTTCCGGAGCACAGGCTCCCAACCCGCATGCTCAGTGGCCATGGCTCACGGGCCTAGCCGCTCCGCGGCATGTGGGATCTTCCCGGACCGAGTCACGAACCCGTGTCCCCTGCATTGGCAGGCAGGGTCTCAACCACTGCTCCACCAGGCAAGCCCGTTACACTTTTGTTTTAATTATGCAGTTGGCTCTATTGTGTTGATTTACATTTTATTGGTAAATCTCAACTGCTTTGGATTATGATGTGTTTACAAGGCTACACAGATAATCTGGAAGGGAAAATGAAGTAATACAAATGACAGAAAATGTTTTATAATAATAAAATTTTCTTGGCAAGCAGCAACCTTTTCTCAAAGTCAGTCTTTTAATATAATTTGCTTGCTTCATAAATATGGCTTTCTTGTTTGTTCTTATCTTTATTGATTAGTGAGCATGTTAGATGACTTGGAAGGAATCTCACTGTCTTCAAGAAATAATTTGGCATTTTTGATCCGGAATGCTGACAATTCTCAAAAATGGGTCAGGAAAATCAAAGTAATAGATGGAAAAAAATCTCAATTTTAGCTGTTGATACAACTTTTCTTAAGTTTAGGGTGTGTTTTATAATTTACGTTACTAAAACAGATGTTGGAAGGTCCACCAACATATTTATTTTATGTTTTTAAATCATTTTACTTTGCTGTATTGAATTCAATTCATTCTGGAATTTAGGAGAATTTACCTCTTTATGAAAGAGATTATTGAAAGTAGAAAATGATTGATGACCTTCGCTTCCAGTATTCTTCTCAATAGACTTAGTCTCTCTTCTAATGCTTCCTGTATACTCAGTAATTGTATAAGGTTTAGAGAAAAATGCAGGTCTGGCTGAACATTAAGCACAGTACACTAAATAAAGTTTTTTACTTTGCAGAATATTTTACATGTGTGTCCCATAGATTCATCAGAGATTCTAGTTTTGGATAAAGGCAAGTACATTTAAGGACAATACAACATCCCTGTCTATGACATTGGCATTCGAATGAGAAGTGAATTTGGTTCAGGACGGTTCTTGGAATGCTTGGCATTTAGGTTATTTTAGGTCAACTCTTTGGGCAATTCAATTAGAGTATTTATTGAATGGTTTTCGTGAGCTGAATGGTTGTCATGTCATGTCATAGATGGTCTAAAACATGACTCTTATTTCTACAATAGTTGTGTTGGTCAGATAAGGCATCTTACCTGATGTATTTAATCCAAGATAATGATGCATGAGTAAGAGGCAGATCATTCTCGAGGAAGTAATTTTGGTTTTGAGAGAGGCATTCTTAGGGAAATAGGCCTTGCAGTGCTCATTTAGAGCTGGGCAGGATTGAGGTCCAGAGAGAGGAGGGAAAGGATATTTGGGTAGAGGGAAGGGCATTGGCAGAGCCTCAGAGGCCTGACGGTTCCTGGGGCCTGTGTGGGAATGGTGGGAAAGTTGGGCTGCAGTCAGCCTGTGGGTGGCCTGGACGTTGGGTAATGAGCGTGGCCGTCAGTTTATGGGTGCCCTCTGTAGAGTTGTCTGTAACTTGCTTCCTCCCTGAGGAAGTGTGACACGCTTCTGCTAGCTGCAGTGTCTTCCCCACAGCTGTGCTGTCCATTGAGGAGAAGGGGGCCTGCTCTGCCATGGATTCCTTACTCCTCAGGGTATGGCGTGTGAGTTATTTTAATAATGTATCAATCTGCCTTTTCTTTCTTTTGTCACAATGCATTTGCTTTCTAAAGTGGTCTTGTTTTCAGGATAATAATTGGGTTTCCACAGGGAAAATCATAATGTATGAGGCAAATTACTGACTAAAGGCAAATTTCTGACTTAAAAACATGAATCTCTAATTTGTTTCTAGTAGTTCTTCTTTTTTTTAAATTTTTGTTTTGTTAGTTATGTATAGAAACTTAAGGATAGTAATTTCTGCTCAGGTGGATAGTGGTACTGTTTAGCACAGCTCATTGGTCTTCTGAAACTTTTACAAATGCAGTCTGATTCATTCCGGCCAAGTTAATTATGAGGTACATATTTTTTTCCCTTATGGAGACAAATGTAAAAGACAGAGATACAGAAATCATCTCCAGTTTAGATTGAAGAAATTTTAGTTACTACTGTTTGTTCCTGCTATTTGATCAGAGTTTATTTTTATTTTTTGAAGTCTGTCTCTAATCAAATAAGATTTAATGTTTTAGAAGTAAAAGAGCACCATGACTAAATTAATAAGAAAAGTTAATTTAAGGACAAGAATTGATTTTTAAAAATATAAAAGTACATTTCATGACTTGATTTCAAGATGATCTGGTGGTATTCTTATACTGCTGCAGAAGGATGTCCACAGTGGGACGAGAATGAGGCTTAAAAATCACCACCCTTATTATCTATGACTGAACATGTCTTAGTCCAGGCCAGTGTGCCTACCACCTCTGTGGTACACTGTTGATTTCATTTTTCTTCCAGTATTTACTTTTGGTCCTGGACCAATTATCTAGCTGTGATGGGATTCTCCAAAAGTATCCTACATTTTGTACTTAGTGAACTAGTGATTGTTCTGTTTGCAGACATTCTTTCTGAGGCTCTACACTTGCCTCGAAAACCTACATTTGCAGAAAGGGAAATGTATAGGTTTTCCTTTTAAATGTATTTATTTTTGTTTATATTTTATTTATTTTTGGCTGTGTTGGGTCTTCGTTTCTGTGCGAGGGCCTTCTCTAGTTGCGGCGAGCAGGGGCCACTCCTCATCGTTGTTCGTGGGCCTCTCACTGCCGTGGCGCCTCTTGTTGCAGAGCACAGGCTCCAGAAGCGCAGGCTCAGTAGTTGTGGCTCCCGGGCTTAGTTGCACTGCAGCATGTGGGATCTTCCCGGACCAGGGCTCAAATCCGTGTCCCCTGCACTGGCAGGCGGATTCTTAACCTCTGCCCCGCCCGTTATTCTTTTTTTTTAAATATTTCCTCATTTGTGTTTATGTGATGATGCCTTTATTTATTTTTTTATTATTGTTTATATTTGGCTGAGTTGAGTCTGTGTTGCTGCGCGCAGGCTTTCCCTAGTTGTGGCAAGTGGGGGCTACTCTTTGTTGTGGTGCGCGGACTTCTCATTGTGGTGGCTTCTCTTGTTGCGGAGCGTGGGCTCTAAGAGTGCGGGCTTCAGTAATTGCAGCACCTGGGCTCCGTATTTGCGGCACACAGGCACTAGAGTGCGCGGGCTTCATTAGTTGCAGCGTGTGGCCTCAGTTGTTGTGGCTGGCGGGCTCTAGAGCGCAGGCTCAGTAGTTGTGATGTACGGGCTTACTTGCTCTGCGGCATGTGGGATCTTCCCGGACCAGGGCTGGAACCCGTGTCCCCTGCATTGGCAGACGGATTCTTAACTAGTGCACCACCAGGAAAGTCCCAGACTTTCCTTTTCTTAATGACAATTTTGAAGAGTCCTGGTTCACATATTTCATAGACTGTCCTTCAACTTGGCTTTGTGTGATGTTCTCCTCATGACTGGAGTGGAGTTAGGGTTTTGGGGAAGGAGATGTTTACTTTTAATATTCGGTTTCAACTCTGTCTCTTGGCTTTTTATATAAGATATTCAATGCATTTAGTTATATATTTAAAAAGCAGGCTTGTAGACTATTATTTTAAAATCTGCTTGCTATTTTGTAATCTGCTTGGGTTGATGGTGGAATGTTTTTTTTTTTTTTTTCAGTACGTGGGCCTCTCCCAGTTGTGGAGTCTCCCGTTCCGGAGCACAGGCTCCCAACCCGCATGCTCAGTGGCCATGGCTCACGGGCCTAGCCGCTCCGCGGCATGTGGGATCTTCCCGGACCGAGTCACGAACCCGTGTCCCCTGCATTGGCAGGCAGGCTCTCAACCACTGCTCCACCAGGGAAGCCCGTTACACTTTTGTTTTAATTATGCAGTTGGCTCTATTGTGTTGATTTACATTTTATTGGTAAATCTCAACTGCTTTGGATTATGATGTGTTTACAAGGCTACACAGATAATCTGGAAGGGAAAATGAAGTAATACAAATGACAGAAAATGTTTTATAATAATAAAATTTTCTTGGCAAGCAGCAACCTTTTCTCAAAGTCAGTCTTTTAATATAATTTGCTTGCTTCATAAATATGGCTTTCTTGTTTGTTCTTATCTTTATTGATTAGTGAGCATGTTAGATGACTTTGAAGGAATCTCACTGTCTTCAAGAAATAATTTGGCATTTTTGATCCGGAATGCTGACAATTCTCAAAAATGGGTCAGGAAAATCAAAGTAATAGATGGAAAAAAATCTCAATTTTAGCTGTTGATACAACTTTTCTTAAGTTTAGGGTGTGTTTTATAATTTACGTTACTAAAACAGATGGTGGAAGGTCCACCAATATATTTATTTTATGTTTTTAAAGCATTTTACTTTGCTGTATTGAATTCAATTCATTCTGGAATTTAGGAGAATTTACCTCTTTATGAAAGAGATTATTGAAAGTAGAAAATGATTGATGACCTTCGCTTCCAGTATTCTTCTCAATAGACTTAGTCTCTCTTCTAATGCTTCCTGTATACTCAGTAATTGTATAAGGTTTAGAGAAAAATGCAGGTCTGGCTGAACATTAAGCACAGTACACTAAATAAAGCTTTTTTACTTTGCAGAATATTTTACATGTGTGTCCCATAGATTCATCAGAGATTCTAGTTTTGGATAAAGGCAAGTACATTTAAGGACAATACAACATCCCTGTCTATGACATTGGCATTCGAATGAGAAGTGAATTTGGTTCAGGACGGTTCTTGGAATGCTTGGCATTTAGGTTATTTTAGGTCAACTCTTTGGGCAATTCAATTAGAGTATTTATTGAATGGTTTTCGTGAGCTGAATGGTTGTCATGTCATGTCATAGATGGTCTAAAACATGACTCTTATTTCTACAATAGTTGTGTTGGTCAGATAAGGCATCTTACCTGATGTATTTAATCCAAGATAATGATGCATGAGTAAGAGGCAGATCATTCTCGAGGAAGTAATTTTGGTTTTGAGAGAGGCATTCTTAGGGAAATAGGCCTTGCAGTGCTCATTTAGAGCTGGGCAGGATTGAGGTCCAGAGAGAGGAGGGAAAGGATATTTGGGTGGAGGGAAGGGCATTGGCAGAGCCTCAGAGGCCTGACGGTTCCTGGGGCCTGTGTGGGAATGGTGGGAAAGTTGGGCTGCAGTCAGCCTGTGGGTGGCCTGGACGTTGGGTAATGAGCGTGGCCGTCAGTTTATGGGTGCCCTCTGTAGAGTTGTCTGTAACTTGCTTCCTCCCTGAGGAAGTGTGACACGCTTCTGCTAGCTGCAGTGTCTTCCCCACAGCTGTGCTGTCCATTGAGGAGAAGGGGGCCTGCTCTGCCATGGCTTCCTTACTCCTCAGGGTATGGCGTGTGAGTTATTTTAATAATGTATCAATCTGCCTTTTCTTTCTTTTGTCACAATGCATTTGCTTTCTAAAGTGGTCTTGTTTTCAGGATAATAATTGGGTTTCCACAGGGAAAATCATAATGTATGAGGCAAATTACTGACTAAAGGCAAATTTCTGACTTAAAAACATGAATCTCTAATTTGTTTCTAGTAGTTCTTCTTTTGTTTAAATTTTTGTTTTGTTAGTTATGTATAGAAACTTAAGGATAGTAATTTCTGCTCAGGTGGATAGTGGTACTGTTTAGCACAGCTCATTGGTCTTCTGAAACTTTTACAAATGCAGTCTGATTCATTCCGGCCAAGTTAATTATGAGGTATATATTTTTTTCCCCTAATGGAGACAAATGTAAAAGACAGAGATACAGAAATCATCTCCAGTTTAGATTGAAGAAATTTTAGTTACTACTGTTTGTTCCTGCTATTTGATCAGAGTTTATTTTTATTTTTTGAAGTCTGTCTCTAATCAAATAAGATTTAATGTTTTAGAAGTAAAAGAGCACCATGACTAAACTGATAAGAAAAGTTAATTTAAGGACAAGAATTGATTTTTAAAAATATAAAAGTACATTTCATGACTTGATTTCAAGATGATCTTGTGGTATCCTTATACTGCTGCAGAGGGAAGTCCACAGTGGGACGAGAATGATGCTTAAAAATCACCACCCTTATTATCTATGACTGAACATGTCTTATTCCAGGCCAGTGTGCCTACCACCTCTGTGGTACACTGTTGATTTCATTTTTCTTCCAGTATTTACTTTTGGTCCTGGACCAATTATCTAGCTGTGATGGGATTCTCCAAAATTATCCTACATTTTGTACTTAGTGAACTAGTGATTGTTCTGTTTGCAGACATTCTTTCTGAGGCTCTACTCTTGCCTCGAAAACCTACATTTGCAGAAAGGGAAATGTATAGGTTTTCCTTTTAAATGTATTTATTTTTATTTATATTTTATTTATTTTTGGCTGTGTTGGGTCTTCGTTTCTGTGCGGGGGCCTTCTCTAGTTGCGGCGAGCAGGGGCCACTCCTCATCGTGGTTCGAGGGCCTCTCAGTGCCGTGGCGCCTCTTGTTGTGGAGCACAGGCTCCAGAAGCGCAGGCTCAGTAGTTGTGGCTCCCGGGCTTAGTTGCACTGCAGCATGTGGGATCTTCCCGGACCAGGGCTCAAATCCGTGTCCCCTGCACTGGCAGGCGGATTCTTAACCACTGCCCAGCCCGTTATTCTTTTTTTTAAAAAAATATTTCCTCATTTGTGTTTATGTGATGATGCCTTTATTTATTTTTTTATTATTGTTTATATTTGGCTGAGTTGAGTCTCTTTTGCTGCGCGCAGGCTTTCCCTAGTTGTGGCAAGTGGGGGCTAATCTTTGTTGTGGTGTGCGGACTTCTCATTGTGGTGGCTTCTCTTGTTGCGGAGCGTGGGCTCTAAGAGTGCGGGCTTCAGTAATTGCAGCACCTGGGCTCAGTATTTGCGGCACACAGGCCCTAGAGTGCGCGGCCTTCATTAGTTGCAGCGTGTGGCCTCAGTTGTTGTGGCTGGTGGGCTCTAGAGCGCAGGCTCAGTAGTTGTGATGTACGGGCTTACTTGCTCTGCGGCACGTGGGATCTTCCCGGACCAGGGCTGGAACCCGTGTCTCCTGCATTGGCAGACGGATTCTTAACTAGTGCACCACCAGGAAAGTCCCAGACTTTCCTTTTCTTAATGACAATTTTGAAGAGTCCTGGTTCACATATTTCATAGACTGTCCTTCAACTTGGCTTTGTGTGATGTTCTCCTCATGACCATAGTGGAGTTAGGGTTTTGGGGAAGGAGATGTTTACTTTTAATATTCAGTTTCAACTCTGTCTCTTGGCTTTTTATATAAGATATTCAATGCATTTAGTTATATATTTAAAAAAGCAGGCTTGTAGACTATTATTTTAAAATCTGCTTGCTATTTTGTAATCTGCTTGGGTTGATGGTGGAATGTTTTTTTTTTTTTTTTCAGTACGTGGGCCTCTCCCTGTTGTGGAGTCTCCCGTTCCGGAGCACAGGCTCCCAACCCTCATGCTCAGTGGCCATGGCTCACGGGCCTAGCCGCTCCGCGGCATGTGGGATCTTCCCGGACCGAGTCACGAACCCGTGTCCCCTGCATTGGCAGGCAGGGTCTCAACCACTGCTCCACCAGGCAAGCCCGTTACACTTTTGTTTTAATTATGCAGTTGGCTCTATTGTGTTGATTTACATTTTATTGGTAAATCTCAACTGCTTTGGATTATGATGTGTTTACAAGGCTACACAGATAATCTGGAAGGGAAAATGAAGTAATACAAATGACAGAAAATGTTTTATAATAATAAAATTTTCTTGGCAAGCAGCAACCTTTTCTCAAAGTCAGTCTTTTAATATAATTTGCTTGCTTCATAAATATGGCTTTCTTGTTTGTTCTTATCTTTATTGATTAGTGAGCATGTTAGATGACTTGGAAGGAATCTCACTGTCTTCAAGAAATAATTTGGCATTTTTGATCCGGAATGCTGACAATTCTCAAAAATGGGTCAGGAAAATCAAAGTAATAGATGGAAAAAAATCTCAATTTTAGCTGTTGATACAACTTTTCTTAAGTTTAGGGTGTGTTTTATAATTTACGTTACTAAAACAGATGTTGGAAGGTCCACCAACATATTTATTTTATGTTTTTAAATCATTTTACTTTGCTGTATTGAATTCAATTCATTCTGGAATTTAGGAGAATTTACCTCTTTATGAAAGAGATTATTGAAAGTAGAAAATGATTGATGACCTTCGCTTCCAGTATTCTTCTCAATAGACTTAGTCTCTCTTCTAATGCTTCCTGTATACTCAGTAATTGTATAAGGTTTAGAGAAAAATGCAGGTCTGGCTGAACATTAAGCACAGTACACTAAATAAAGTTTTTTACTTTGCAGAATATTTTACATGTGTGTCCCATAGATTCATCAGAGATTCTAGTTTTGGATAAAGGCAAGTACATTTAAGGACAATACAACATCCCTGTCTATGACATTGGCATTCGAATGAGAAGTGAATTTGGTTCAGGACGGTTCTTGGAATGCTTGGCATTTAGGTTATTTTAGGTCAACTCTTTGGGCAATTCAATTAGAGTATTTATTGAATGGTTTTCGTGAGCTGAATGGTTGTCATGTCATGTCATAGATGGTCTAAAACATGACTCTTATTTCTACAATAGTTGTGTTGGTCAGATAAGGCATCTTACCTGATGTATTTAATCCAAGATAATGATGCATGAGTAAGAGGCAGATCATTCTCGAGGAAGTAATTTTGGTTTTGAGAGAGGCATTCTTAGGGAAATAGGCCTTGCAGTGCTCATTTAGAGCTGGGCAGGATTGAGGTCCAGAGAGAGGAGGGAAAGGATATTTGGGTGGAGGGAAGGGCATTGGCAGAGCCTCAGAGGCCTGACGGTTCCTGGGGCCTGTGTGGGAATGGTGGGAAAGTTGGGCTGCAGTCAGCCTGTGGGTGGCCTGGACGTTGGGTAATGAGCGTGGCCATCAGTTTATGGGTGCCCTCTGTAGAGTTGTCTGTAACTTGCTTCCTCCCTGAGGAAGTGTGACACGCTTCTGCTAGCTGCAGTGTCTTCCCCACAGCTGTGCTGTCCATTGAGGAGAAGGGGGCCTGCTCTGCCATGGCTTCCTTACTCCTCAGGGTATGGCGTGTGAGTTATTTTAATAATGTATCAATCTGCCTTTTCTTTCTTTTGTCACAATGCATTTGCTTTCTAAAGTGGTCTTCTTTTCAGGATAATAATTGGGTTTCCACAGGGAAAATCATAATGTATGCGGCAAATTACTGACTAAAGGCAAATTTCTGACTTAAAAACATGAATCTCTAATTTGTTTCTAATAGTTCTTCTTTTGTTTAAATTTTTGTTTTGTTAGTTATGTATAGAAACTTAAGGATAGTAATTTCTGCTCAGGTGGATAGTGGTACTGTTTAGCACAGCTCATTGGTCTTCTGAAACTTTTAAAAATGCAGTCTGATTCATTCCAGCCAAGTTAATTATGAGGTACATATTTTTTTCCCCTAATGGAGACAAATGTAAAAGACAGAGATACAGAAATCATCTCCAGTTTAGATTGAAGAAATTTTAGTTACTACTGTTTGTTCCTGCTATTTGATCACAGTTTATTTTTTTTTTGAAGTCTGTCTCTAATCAAATAAGATTTAATGTTTTAGAAGTAAAAGAGCACCATGACTAAATTAATAAGAAAAGTTAATTTAAGGACAAGAATTGATTTTTAAAAATATAAAAGTACATTTCATGACTTGATTTCAAGATGATCTGGTGGTATCCTTATACTGCTGCAGAAGGAAGTCCACAGTGGGACGAGAATGATGCTTAAAAATCACCACCCTTATTATCTATGACTGAACATGTCTTAGTCCAGGCCAGTGTGCCTACCACCTCTGTGGTACACTGTTGATTTCATTTTTCTTCCAGTATTTACTTTTGGTCCTGGACCAATTATCTAGCTGTGATGGGATTCTCCAAAAGTATCCTACATTTTGTACTTAGTGAACTAGTGATTGTTCTGTTTGCAGACATTCTTTCTGAGGCTCTACTCTTGCCTCGGAAACCTACATTTGCAGAAAGGGAAATGTATAGGTTTTCCTTTTAAATGTATTTATTTTTATTTATATTTTATTTATTTTTGGCTGTGTTGGGTCTTCGTTTCTGTGCGAGGGCCTTCTCTAGTTGCGGCGAGCAGGGGCCACTCCTCATCGTGGTTCGTGGGCCTCTCACTGCCGTGGCGCCTCTTGTTGCGGAGCACAGGCTCCAGAAGCGCAGGCTCAGTAGTTGTGGCTCACGGGCTTAGTTGCACTGCAGCATGTGGGATCTTCCCGGACCAGGGCTCAAATCCGTGTCCCCTGCACTGGCAGGCGGATTCTTAACCACTGCCCCGCCCGTTATTCTTTTTTTTAAAAAAATATTTCCTCATATGTGTTTATGTGATGATGCCTTTATTTATTTTTTTATTATTGTTTATATTTGGCTGAGTTGAGTCTCTGTTGCTGCGCGCAGGCTTTCCCTAGTTGTGGCAAGTGGGGGCTACTCTTTGTTGTGGTGTGCGGACTTCTCATTGTGGTGGCTTCTCTTGTTGCGGAGCGTGGGCTCTAAGAGTGCGGGCTTCAGTAATTGCAGCACCTGGGCTCAGTATTTGCGGCACACAGGCCCTAGAGTGCGCGGGCTTCATTAGTTGCAGCGTGCGGCCTCAGTTGTTGTGGCTGGTGGGCTCTAGAGCGCAGGCTCAGTAGTTGTGATGTACGGGTATACTTGCTCTGCGGCACGTGGGATCTTCCCGGACCAGGGCTGGAACCCGTGTCCCCTGCATTGGCAGACGGATTCTTAACTAGTGCACCACCAGGAAAGTCCCAGACTTTCCTTTTCTTAATGACAATTTTGAAGAGTCCTGGTTCACATATTTCATAGACTGTCCTTCAACTTGGCTTTGTGTGATGTTCTCCTCATGACCATAGTGGAGTTAGGGTTTTGGGGAAAGAGATGTTTACTTTTAATATTCGGTTTCAACTCTATCTCTTGGCTTTTTA